>NC_051133.1:13384084-13466687 GCF_014839805.1 Manduca sexta
ATTAAAATGGATCCCGTATAAAACCTTACTTCTTGATTTACAGCCATTGATCTGGTTGTGATTACACAAAAGTGTGCGAAAGCAGACGACTAGCCCCAAAGAGGAGAAAAGTATGATGCTATGCATAAGATTGCAATATTGTGTAGTTTTAAATATTACAGTACAAGTTTTTGGCCTTGAATTGAATCTATTCAACAAATACATAAATTGTATGATGTCCTTTTTAGTACAAGCTAGTCTACAAAAAGACAATGTTGATTTCCTATTTTGTCTAATCATATGGGTTCAATGAACCCAAAAGGATGATCTCAGTCACTTGTAAAATATATTATCTATGCAGGCTTTATTACAATGGAACTTGCACACTGTGTAAACACATAAATGTATTCTATTTGTGGATTACACAGTTTTGTGCAAAGATAACATGCATAATAGAGTATAAAAAAAAAAACTTTATAGAATCATTATGTATTTTTGTATTTAACCATTTTACAGACTTAAAATGTTGGTCATGTTTTTCTAACATCGGGAACATTATAGCGCACTCGCCAGACGTGTTTCAATAATTTTAAATTCTTACAAGAACACAATATGATTTGTGACGACTGCAGTCAATGTTAGCGAATAGATAATAATGTATTGTCTTTACAAAAGGCTAACTTGATGTTTTAAAGATGACCTGTACTATGAACCATGGAGCACTTTGGAATATAAAGTGTGTGAATACAAAACGGTGTTCAACATAAACACAAATAAATACACGCTCACGCCTTTATCGCCGAGGGGCAAGTACTGCGCTCGCACGGTGCAGGAGTGGAGTTGGTATTGTTTTTGGTTAGTATGTGGTGCTTAACAACAGGTAAAAAAATGTAACCTAAAAAAAGTTAAGCGTAACGAAGGCGCAATCTGTCATATTGCAGTTGTTGGAGGAATACCTGACGGAGGCGGGTCTGCACGCGCTGGAGGCGGGGGAGGATGGCGAGGAGGGCGGCGCGTCACCCATCGGCGTCGCGCCTAATTACGCCGAGCTGGCGCTACTGCTGCAGCACTCGGCCTGTCTCTACGGTCGCAAGGTGGACTTCCTCTACCAGCACGTGCTCAACGTCAGCGACTCTTTGCAGAATGGCACTCAGTGAGAATTAATTATTATTTACTTAACAAATAGATACCGATGTACAACTGCTTTACTGAACCTACACCTAGGAGCTGATGATGCTACTGAAGTTAGGATATGCATACTGGTCTGACAAGAGTCACTTAGAATCTCATCAGTAGCTTTTACGTATGATAATATAATATAAAGCTGAAGTTTGTTTGATCGTGCTAATCTCAGGAACTACTAAACTGATTTTATTTATTTTTTTACAAATTAGAAACTCTTGAGTGCTATAGGTTATTTTTATCCCAATAATATATACAAGCGGAACTTTTATCCCGGAAAATAAATTTACACGGGGACGCGATGTAGTCGCAAGAACTAACAAAATGTAAATTGATATGAGTGGTGACCGCAGGGAGGAGGCGGGTCGCGAGCCAGGCGCTGCGGAGTCGCCGGAGGCGGGCGGCGGGTCGGCGGCGGCGCGGCGGCGGCGGCGGGCCTCGGGGCCGGCGGGGCTGGCGGGCCGGTTCGGGCGCGTGGCGCTGGAGCCGAGCGCGGCGGCCCGGCGCGAGCCCGCGGCGCCGCGCCCGCCGCCCACGCTGCCGCGCATGTACATCGAGCTGGAGCCGCGCGTGCTGGCCGACGGCGACGCGCCCTTGCACGACTACGCCGGCGAGCCCATCGGACTGCCCTCCGACTTCCACGTCATTTGGAGACTGCAGGTCATTATGAAGCACAACTTTTGGAAGCGAATACATCCACATGTTATCTTTTATTATTAACATTAAGTCCAATGCGAGTTATTAATGATTGACATACATAAGATAATGAAGAAATAATTTGAGCCCTACAATGTAACTTTTCACACTTATCCACAGCCCATTCATAATAGTATCACCCATATAGGTAGGTTGTAAATAAATTTATATGCATGTTTCATGTGTAATTTATTCAGGATGGTTACCTCGTTGACGAGCTGGAAGGGCCTCGGTCATCGAGCGAGTCTATTTTGAACCCGATATCGTTGGTGGAGCTGCAGGCCGCTATAGAGGCGGCGGCGCCCCCGTCCCCGCCGCCGCTGCCGTCGCCGCTGCGGGAGCGCTCGCCGTCGCCGGACGCGCATGCGCCGCCGCTGCACGCCAGCACGCCGCTGCCGGACCGCACGCCCTCGCCGCTCAAGAGACAAAGGAAGAGAAGAAGCGACGTCAAAATCGACGAAATTGTAGGCGGCGAGGATCAAAATTTTAATCAGTAAAGGTGAATCAATAACAACACTTTATGGCCATCTTCATTATGAGTAGAAAGTAAGTGACATTACTACCCAGAAACAGTAATAACTGCATTACACTGCTCTGGCCTTGTCATCTTGAAATGTAAGTCTCATAACGCCCAGTGAACCCAGTGATTATTCGCTGGCTACCAGTTGTACTTTTGAACTGGAACACAACAGAGGTTTTAAATAAATAATTTTAAGTAAAGGAAATGTGTGGAAAGATGTAGTGTATCTCCAGCAGGAAGTCGTTTCAACATGTGAACCATTGGTTTAATTGCTAAAGCGAAGTATTGCTTCAGAGTTAAAGCGGCAGCTGCGATGCGTGCAAGAGTTCAGCATCGAGTAAATGGATCTCGGACGTGGTGGAGCGGCGCAAGAGCCGCATCCTTGCCGAGCGCAGGCGCCTGCGAGCACACCACCCGCAGCCCCTAACACTGGTGAGTCATCCAACGCTTACAGCCGGTAACGAACCCGCGAGTTCCATCTGCGAATCACAATTCCTCGACCGATACACAAGTATTTGTTTTGAGCTAGGTGCTGCGGGAAAGACCATCTGGTTCTCAATACTCACAGCACAAAACTAGTACCTCAGTGTAAGGTCACGATTGGGACGTGTATATGAATGTTGGGAGCATTGATATAAAGTCGTGGTGCATTTGTTTAAACTGGCTTCGTGACGTGACCGGTTTTATCTTTTGCAGCCTTCCGCGGATTCGATGATTCGGACGCGGACATCGGAGGTGAGTGTTGATTAGAGACTCACACTCGTGCAGACAGTCGCGTCTGCATTGCGGTTCAGAAATGTCTCAGCATACTGGAATACTTTGAATTGAAATTGTAGATTGTATGGCAATTGTTTATGTTCACGATCTTTCCGTGTGGAGATTGACATTCTATCCTCACCTATAATTTGTATATTTTTTGTAGTGAAAATTAGTTGATACATGTGGTGTAGCATTACTTATTGTGTAAAGATGTGTATGTAATTTATGTAACGGTGTGCCAGGGTTCCTCGGTTGGAGCAGCTCGGAGGCGGCGCTGGCGGCGGCGGAGGGCGCGACGGCGGCGGTGGCGGCGCGCGAGCCCGACAGCGACGACGACGGGTTCTTCGAGCAGAGCTCCCTCGGAGACTCCGACCACTCGCGCGTCGAGGACCTGTCCGTCAACACCTCCGCCAACGTCAGTACACACATCATTCACAATATATACTCAATATCTGGATAGTTCATATAAAAATAATGTGTTATTATTTTATTTAATGCTTAATTTAGTTTAGTCTAGTAGCAATCATCATAAATTGCATGACAACAACACATTTATTTTAACAAATCTTAGAATAAAATGCTATAAATTATATAAAATCTAAGTTAGTCTTACAAACTGACGCCGCATTCCCATGATGTTGTACAGTTGTCAGTTAGGTACTAATCATTGCACATTTTTTAAACATGCAACAATGTATCTCAATTCATATTAAATATCTATCATTAAGATGAGTGCTGGTGGTAGGTTATTTATATCCGACTAGATGGTGATCAATGCACACAAAAAATAAAAACTAATTATTGTGGGCCATGTAACTTTGTCTGTGATAAGTTGTATATCCAGTTTCAGTCAAGTCATTACAAGTCGGTTCAACTGTGTTGATTGGCAACAACTGGCATACTTTATCTTGCCCTACTCTGCTTACCATCAGGTGTAGTGGGTTCAAATTGCTGTAAAAAAGGCTTCACAAAGCTTTCTGAGCATCTCTTAGAGTCCTATGAACTGATATACATAGTGTAAGTATAATTCAGAAACATCCTATTTTACAATGAACAGAGCGAGTGGGCGGCGGCGGGTGGTGCGGGCGGCGCGGGGGGCGCGGGCGGCGCGCGCGCGCTGCACGTGCGGGCGCTGGCGCGCGACGTGCTGGCGGCGTGTCCCGCGAGCGGCGCCGCGCCCTTCACCGCCGTGCTGGACGCCACCGTCAAGCACCAGACAGACGTGTCGCGCATCCTGCTCGCGACGCTGTTCCTGGCCAACGCGGGCAACGTGGAGATCCTGCCGGGCGCGCCGCTCTCCACCGGCACCTTCTCCGTGCGCCTGCTCTCCACGGACGAGCGGCTGTACTGCGCCACGGCACGGGAACACTTCCAACGGTAGACGCGTCGCTCCTGCACTCCTACTGACTATGTGATACTCGTTCTCATATTAAACGTGATAGATAACACGAGAGTTATGAGTGTATTCACAAGCCCGGGTGACAATAAAGTTGGTGTTCACAAAAGCAGCTTTGCTGGAAAACTTGTTAACTGCAAATACCAAACATGGACACACAAGGACTAAACTCTTGGGTTTGCTGAGCATTATCTAACATAAATTCATATCATATGTGATGTGACTTGAATTGACTAATTCTGGTGGAAATAATACTAGCAATGAGAATTGTACGACGCTAGTCTGATTATGTATGTTCATGTGGCCAATGTTTTTTACTTTTTCTTTCTGCATGATCATTGTTGTTGTATGTAGAAAAAGTTTAGCCAAACTGAGTGCAATCAACGCGTGACTGTTTGTATGTGCGTGAGGGTGTGGTTGTATACTTGAGACGGTGCTATAGCCTGTTAGACGGTTAAGTTAGGACACTTACAAGTATCAAAAGAGGCTGTCCAGGGACAAAGTGTGTGTATTGAAAATATTTTATATAACGTAATTTTATCACAGCCAGCCTCACTGAATTGGATGAAGGCTCAGCCATTGCATTTAATGGCATAAGACAGCATTAGGACTGTGATCTCTCCACTGTATGATGTAAATATTTCCAGTGCATCATGTAACCGCGTAGGTAAATCGCGCCTTCACAATAGGTAAAGTGCGTGAGCGGGACGGTGAGACATTTACCAGTATTATTAATGTAATACATATCAGACATGCTCGAACTTATCGCGACTATATTTCTTTACTAAAATCCATTTTTAATGAAGCTATTTTTTTTAAATCGGGTTGGATCATTTTTTTAAATAACTTTTACTAAATCAATTTAAATTACCAAAATATAAAATAATATTTGTAAATAATTTGTAAATATAGAAGTAAGATGTAGACATGTTTTATGTCGTCATAAGTAATGTTAGTTGGATTTGTGATGTAACGATAGTCCTGTACATAGTGTATAAGGCCAATTCCCAAAAGACGGGTGTCCGCGGCGGTGGACGGCGGCGGCCGGCACGCTAGTATATCTATAGTCACATTCCATGCTATTGGCCGTATTCTCCGTGGTGCACTCTAGTGAATTTTGTACGTACGAACCAATCTTGTCAGACGTCGATATCTTTGCAGCCTAAAGGCAGTCACGAGGCAGTGTCGCGAGTGTTTGTGTCGGTGAAATGTTAATGTTCATGTTATACATGTCGGCCTCGGCTGTACTCGTGTTATTATGTTTTATGTAAGTTTAAACTAATAAAATTACCACTAACTTTGGATACAAAGTGTACCGTCCTCTTTACCAAAGTACGAACTAGCTGCGAACTGCAGGTCATTTGGTGTTAATCAAAATTTATACTATACTACGATGTACAAATTTTTATATCACTATCTAAGAAATATATGTATATATAATGTAATTTACCAGTAACACACATTATATTTAATTAACGGTGTTAATTTAACATACCTTTTAACTTGAACTATTAAATTTATTAGTAGCACACAGGCTCCTCTATGTCCGAAAAAGCCTGGAAGCTGTTTCCTTGATAAATACTTTAAGTATAATATAGATAATATATTTCACGCGAAGTTACACATACTAGGTGTTTTAAATAAAAATGTATGTCCTTGTCTGTCAAATGGTATGACACAAAGTATTATGTAGTGTGGGGCGCAGGCGTCGCTTCACTCGTGTGTCATTCATATTCTCCATTCGAATATACATCACCCGGCCGAGGTCGTATCAACAATTTGGTGCCGCCTTCGATTTTTTCATGTCCGATCAGTAAGGCAGGAGTTATATATTTTGTAAGTTTTATTTCTATAAACTTAGTAAACACATTTTTATTAAATTAAATACAATAGCATACATTAGTTGTGTGTTGCGATAACTATGTACATACAATCTACTACAACTAAGTTCTTTGCTGTTTATGTTAGTCTTTGGTTCGTAAGTAAATGTTATAATGTTGCAACCGTAAAACAACACTACACATCCCACTATTGTATTAAGTAATAATGTTTGAATGATAAATTTTTAAAATAATCAAAGTGAATATTTTGTAACTTAAAATTTTGTAAATATAAAAATAATTACGAAATAGGCTTATAAGATATATAAGTGGGTTGTAAATTTGTATGTAGTTGAAATTGTGGAATGTTTAACTTTTTATATCTGTGCCTTATTGTGTACAACAAATAAGTGCCGTGTCCACTGTCGGCGGCCCCGCGCATGCGCCGGCGCCGCGTGTAGTGTAATATAGGCGCAAGTACGCGCTCGCTATGAGCTGCGCGTATTGCACATTCGTGTGTCAAATTATCGACTCGGGCAGCTGTCCTGGACATTGTAATAAATAACAAAATTGTAGAAAATGTATGTAAAGCCCGTTTGGCGGTAAATCTTAATAATTGTTAATTGACATAATTAAAACATGTGCGTTATTCTGTCTATTATTTAATTCCAAAAAGTTTTAGTTATAAAGGTTATTATTTATAAGTAATTTTGAAAATGAAATGAATCATTTCGAAATATTGGTTATATTTATGTGGGCACTCACCCACATAAAATTATGTAAAACATACCTACATCCACATCCCCATATACCGAAAATAAAACATCAATTAATGACTGATTCATCCATCATTGTCGAGAGTGATAGCTGGACATTCTCCAATAATATAAAAACGCGTTTTTATATTTTTAATCATCGTGGATTCGCCCGCGTGAAAGAGTATTCCAGATAGTAGTCCCGCTAAATATTTTCCTAGGGTAGAAAGTTGCCTATGTCTTTCCAAGAATCTAAAACTACCTCCATAGCAAATTTCAGAAGAATCCGTTGAAGAATACATGATTGTAGCGAAACTTTAACCGTTTACGCAGCTCCCGCAACTAAAACTCTCAGAAGAAATAAATTACTCCGTTTATGCGTACTCCATTTTCATTGTTTCGCTGCGCCGCTTCTATTGGTCATAGTGTGATGTTATATAGCCTATAGCCTTCCTCGATAAATGGGCTACCGACTACTAAAAGAAACTAATTTAAAATTGAAGAAATAATAATTCCTGACAGAAGCGCTTTCAAACAAACATACTTTTCAGCTTTATAATATTTTACTTAGTATAGACAAAGAGTAATATACAGTATAGAAGTATAGATATATGAAAGTAACTTTTACTGTTAAACCAGTTAACCGATTTTGTTAATTGTATTTTATCATGTAGATTGTAACCCTATTAGAAATAAAGACGATTCTACGGTGGCCGCCGCAAACTTTGCCTTAGGTAAGCCTATACAAAAATCTAAGGAGCAAGGTCGAAGAAAGTAAAACTATAAGATTTTTTTTTATAACAACTTGGCTGTATGGGCTATACTTCTGAGACTTCATATATTTGCATTAGAAACAATTATTATAAATAAGAAAAATGGAGATGAATGGTATTTTTTCTATAAGGCGATACCTCAAGGTCCATTTTCATACATTTTGTTTCACCTTTAATCTGGGTAAATAATTATTAAATAGTAATTTAATCTTAAATGGACCTTGAGGTATCGCCATAATGAAAATGAAATATGAAATGACTGCTTGCTCATTCATTCTTCCGTCCCGACTTTTCATTATATTTATATTTCGTATGTCAATTGTCAATTACGTCAAATAACAACTGTCAAGTTTGAATATTGCGCTGCAGTTTTTTTAATTGGATAATTCGATTTATTTGATGCGTGACTGTTGCGTTGTATAGCTGCGTCTTTTATTTTTATTGTGTTAGTGATATAATTTACATTTAACGGTATACAACTTCAAATAATTTAATAGTTAAGTACCGGCATTTTCAGGACATATTATTTATTTGTAAGCATTGTGTGTTTTCGACAGGGCGGTGCGGTCAGAGGTGACTTGCATTAACAATGGGCCGATTCCTAGTAATAATGCTGTTTGCGGTGGTCACCTGTGTGACCGCCTTCAGCAGGTAAGCTTTTCTTTTGTGCGGGCTTAATCATACCTGCTTAGTCATTAAGACGCGACATAACATTACCCTGAACTGAATTCGCTGTTGTTATTTCAGCGCGTAAAAGAATTTGTTTTAGATTTCTTTTCTAATTATTGAGGATTTTATCTATCTCAGTGTATCAGCATCTCATAATCAATTTGTGCTTTGTGACAAGAATGTATGTAATGTCAGGGTGCCGTTGTACCGCATGCAGTCGGTGCGCAAGCACATGCACGAAGTGGGGACTGAGCTGGACATCCTGCGCGTGAAGTACGCCGTCTCAGGGCCCGCGCCGGAGCCGCTCTCCAACTATCTTGATGTGAGACAAATAATTTTAATACTGTAGGGAAAAACAAATTAGTACCTATAACATTTCAAAGCATGAAAAATTATCCAAATATTTTGCATCAAAATTAACCCACTTTCAGCTTTGTTCAAAATAATACCAAAATGGCTTATTTTTTAAAGGATATGTTATGGAAGTCATAACATCATATCAATGGAGGAATAACATTCATAATATGCAATCATAATTAAAATATAGTTGAATTCAATGTCTTGCTCAATCTAATATTAAAAAAATTGAGCTAGCATTAATGTGACAGGCATTCTATTGCATTAGAATTATTTACAAAACATTAAACAACAGTTTTGCAAGTTGTTTTGAACAAATGATGATAACCTGCGACCTCATGTGTTTATCGCTGTCTGTGTTGAGGTGACTGGTGGAGTTGGTGACCACGGTTGCTTATCATGCTGTTGTTTATTATAAATATACAGCTTTACACATTACTCAAGTTGGCCATATTGTTACATATATAGTATTTTTTGTACCTGTTATTGGTTTTACAATTTTTTTATATTTGTAAATGAGGTAGTGAATATTGCAATATGTTAACTTTTTGTGTAGGCACAATACTACGGACCGATCTCGATCGGATCGCCGCCACAGTCTTTCAAGGTGGTTTTCGACACGGGCTCTTCAAACTTGTGGGTGCCCTCTAAAAAGTGCCACCTCACAAACATTGCTTGTTTAGTGCACAACAAGTATGACAGCACTAAGTCCAAGACATACCGCGCCAACGGCACGCAGTTTGCCATACAGTACGGCTCAGGCAGCCTCTCTGGCTTCCTCTCAACCGATGATGTCACTGTGAGTATCATCAGCATAGGTGTCGAATTTCATCCTCATGTTATCTTTGAATTTTTAGCTATTATTTTGTATGTACCTAAAACAGTTTTAACTGTGGCTCTAGCCGCTTTAATGCCCATTTCTAAGAATGTAAGTACATGTTATAAGATTCAGGTTTCATAATTTTCTACTAGTGAAATATTTTTATATGTTTGATAGTATTTTCAGAGATACATACTGTATTAGAATACCACAGTTTTAATATAAAGCTTAAAGTCAAATAACTCAAACCATCCCTTATATGGAGATCACTGTTATATCCTTTGTTCTCTAAGTAATTGTAACATATGGGTGGCGATGGTGTAGGTGGGCGGCCTGTCGGTGCGCTCGCAGACGTTCGCGGAGGCGATGTCGGAGCCGGGGCTGGCGTTCGTGGCCGCCAAGTTCGACGGCATCCTCGGCATGGCATTCAGCAGGTAAAACTGCATATTACACATACATAACTAGATCATTAATTTTAATCAATATTATACTGCAACCTTTATGCAGTTCATGATACGATTTATATTATGAAGTGTAATGATTGTGTAAATTGTAATTGGCGTTGTTTTACAGCATCTCCGTGGACGGCGTGCCGCCCGTATTCGACAACATGGTGGCGCAGGGACTCGTACAACCAGTCTTTTCCTTCTATCTCAACAGGTTAATCTTATTATCAGATTTTTTGCGTGGACCTTTTACTTGTTTGTCTTATACGGCAACAAAAAAAGAATGATCAGCAGCATATTTTTTTTGTTAAGTTGGCCATGAGATTTGCTTATGATTTCTTATGTTTACACGAATGTTAAACATTTAAATAAAACAATTTTACGAATTTTATCGCGGATTTTTATATTATAATTTGCTCCTGCTGTTTTGGAGGCGGCCTTCATAGCCGCGGTGGGAGCGGGACCGAGGTGTGGGTCGTCCAAAAAGTCAAAGTTACTATATCTACATACATTTTAAAATTATACAAAATATGACTGCTATTCTACTATAGACGACGTACTTCTATTTATCCTACTTTAAAGTGCAGATTTAATAGTTGGTAATAATAACTGCAGAGACCCTTCGGCAACGCAAGGCGGCGAGATCATCCTGGGCGGGTCGGACCCGGCGCACTACCGCGGCAACTTCACCTACGTGAATGTAGACAAGCCCACCTACTGGCAATTCCACATGGACTCTGTCTCCGTCAAGGGACAGAAATTCTGCGCTAAGGTCTGTAGAACTGTCGGGAGTGAATTATCAAATCTAAGTAACAAATAATGATAGATTTAAGATTTTGTATATATTAAATAATAGACTGCTATGGATAAAAAGAGACGGGATTAACATCACCTATTTATGACAACATGGATTCTATCAAGTATAATAATTAACAAATTTAATACAAAAAATCCTTCCTTGTTACCAACCTAGCAAATAAAATTACCCAGTGGTAGCAGGTGGTGCTGAACGAGCGAACCGCCCAGGGTTTTACGATTAAAGAAGATTTAAAAAGTTTGCAAAGCACTCAAGGAAAAAACATTACCCTCTTAAGGCAAATGTAATAGGGGACCGGCCTATGCTTGATTTTGTACATTATTCTGTATGTAATGGTTAATAACACGAAAAAGAAGCACTCCTGCGAAAACTGCATAAGAATTGGTTAAAAAATGAGTGAATAATTCATATTTAAAATATTGTAATATGCAGAAGTGGGCGCGAAGTAGGGATATCGCTTCATCTCTTTCTTTCGCACGCGTCGTAATTCCCGATGACGTCACATGTGGCTATTTCATCTCTTTTCTGTTTCTTGTTAATTACCCCTTCCACCGAAATTCAAATACTTATAACTTATTGATTTCTTACCGGATTTTAATAATTCTTTCTGTGTTATAATTTATATTATGTAAATATTTGATAATAGTAAAGAACAAAAATGAGTCCGGTCCCCTATTGGGTAAAAAGTCATCGTAAAAATATGCAGCCCAGTCTTGTATTAGTTATTGCCATTATTGAGTTTAAATGATGACTATTTAAAATGTAATCTCAGCATGATGTTGGCTACAAGCGGTTGGTGTGATATGTTTATTGATGTGTGTGTGTGTGTGTGTACAGGGGTGCGAAGCGATCGCGGACACGGGCACTTCGCTGATCGGCGGGCCGGTGGCGGAGGTGGCGGCGCTGAACGCGGCGCTGGGCGCGACGCCGCTGGCGCTGGGACAGTTCATGTTCGACTGCGCGCTCGTGCCGCGCCTGCCGCGCGTCAGCTTCGGCATCGGTGGCAACACCTTCACGCTCGACGGCGTCGACTACGTGCTGCGCGTGAGCACCGCTTCTCTACCATTACGACACTGTAGCTAGTCGCATCTCTCACCTCGCACAGTTTGGAGCTGTTGGCCATATTGATATTGCTCTCTCTACATTCTCTGTTGCTTAATCCACAGAGAATACTTTGAAGATCAGATCGAGATGGTACCATGATATCTTCTCTACCTTCAGACGATTCCTTTTCACTGCAATATCCATATATTCCACTCAGAATGCTGATGTCAATAATCTGCATTTCCAGAGATCTTTCTGGCCATGCCCATGCTGAAACTTCCTCCAGTCCTGTCTCGGTGCCATGACGTCAATAATTAAAATATGCATTTTAAGGTAGATTGCTGCTGAACCCCTGGCTTTGCGAAAACCATGGAAATGGTGGCCATTTACCATCAATTGGACTGTTAGCTCATTTGCCTTCTAAGTCTTAAAAAATCTATGCTATTCTTTTCTGCAATATAAATATAACAAAGTACAGTGCTTCAATGCATCATTGGAAAGAGTACAAGAGTAGGAATATATATGACAACCTTTCATCATACATAGAAATTAGGTGGTTGAGGCATTGTGTAGATGCATGGCCATGTTTATTTGTATTGGTTTTATGATTAAGAATATCTATACTTAGAAATATTTTATTACAATTGAAAATCGCAGCTTTTATGGTGTTAAACTGCAACCTTAAATAAAACAAGTCTTTGTTTCTTTCCAAATAGAACTATCGAATGCGTTCATTGACCTCGAATGAGTCCCTCTGATAATGTTGATAGTGTATCTTTTGGTAGAGTTCAATAAACTTTAGATATGATCAATTTAGAGACAAATTTCGTTTAGTAGCTAGATGTGTGAATATTTATGTAAACAAATTAGAGCAGCTCATGATTTCTTGTCACGAAGCGTGGTTTTAAATTGATACTCGTGTTTACTCACATCATCCCATATGCAATGCCCGAGTATTGTTTAACCCAACTGTAACAAGACAAACGTCTTGTTTGGGTTACTGTTCATTTTGTCTTTTCTGCCGTCAAGCATTCTTGTGTTCGAACTTCAAAATATTAAATTGTTATAATTAGTTATTCAGATATTACGAAAAATAAAAACGAATAATGTGATTGTTCCGCAGGTGAGCCAGTTCGGCAAAACAGTGTGCCTGTCCGGGTTCATGGGGCTGGACATCCCGCCGCCCAACGGTCCGCTGTGGATCCTGGGCGACGTGTTCATCGGCAAGTACTACACGGAGTTCGACGTCGCCAACAAGCGCATCGGGTTCGCGCCCGCCGTCTGACGCGCCTCACCTACACCACGCAACAATTCACTCACGACCCAACATTGACGCGTAACATGCAAAGCAATAATACAGAAAGCTATGTCCGGTCACGAACAGTAATAATATTTATCTAGAATCTATCGATTTTTATAAGGAGTGTAATTTACAACAAATAAAACATACTGTGGAAACCCATCAAACCGCGTGTCGCCCACGTTCGTCTCAAGGCAGATAGCACGCGCTGTTGTTCCATACATGTTGAGCGTCATATTGTGTCGATTTTCTTCTAGGGAGTACATAGCTTTAGCTAGTGAAATAAATAAGAAGTCGAGCAATATTCGTAGTTATTCAAGATTCAAGATGATTTTTAGTTAACGCATATTTAGGTATTCATTATATTTACATGCACCGATTTTGCTTGCATAGCTTCTGTCGTATAAAAGTGGCAGGATTGCCCCTATTTTGCATACAAGCTATGAGTGTTTTCGGCCAGATATTCAGTGGCATCGCGCAGAGATTTCCATTCAATACGCGTCCAGGTCGGCGGGTCCGCGCCTGCAACTCGCCGAACGGAATATTGTGTAAAAGGAAGATACGCTGACGCATGTACTACATAATGTATTAGTTAGACGCGGGCGATTATAACGAAACATTACAAATATTTTGTAGTAGTGTAACTATAGTGTTGCAGATTAGTCTGTGAGTGAACGCGCGGCAACCCGCACGCCTTGTCTCTGTGCAGTGGTCGCGAAACCTGTAGGGCTAGTTTACACTCACCAACTAGTGATAAAGATGAATATTGTTGTTTAGTTAATATTATTTGGTCGATATGATTTGTAACTATAGCCACATGTAGAAGAGTATGCTTGTTTAGACATTTAGTCAATGTAAACGAGCGTTAAGCTGCGACCGATTCTACCATGACGTTTTGTTACTGTTTGCACTTTATTGAAATAAAATATATAAACATTTTTGGTGTTTTAATTGCTCACCGTGTAAATGCTAAAAAATAGACAAAATCTCGATTGGACAAATATAATTAGTCTGTTTCATTAAATAAAAGTTTAAGTAAAATAAAACGTCCATACATATAATTACAATAATCTGAGGGAACATGAGTTCCCGATCCTACACTATGCTAACTATTTATAACTATGAGCCCTACACTAGACCGAGTTTGTGTTTTTTTCTGATCTTCTTCACGTACGCCTCGATGAGCGCCTGGATCTTGGTCGGGTTAATCTCGCCGGACTTGTTGTGACAGATCTGGAACATTCGTTCGATATAAAGCTCGGATCGAGAAGGCAGTGTGCAGTATGCACGCGGTGGATGCGTGGCGCGTGGTTACCTTGGGTACGGCGCGGCGCAGGATGTCCTTGTACTCTTCCTTGGTGACGTGCTTCTTGTTGTAGTGCGGCTTCAGCACCAGCTTCACTTCCTCCACCACGCGTTCCTGCCGGTTCAGCTTCTTCAGGAACTGTTCCAAAAACACATTACATCATACATGTAGTCATTAGCCGCGAATGGAAATATGCAATTCAAATTAGTGAATTATTTTACTCGTATTCACGGGCAGGCGTGCTTGTTACGAACGGGCTACAACGGACTGTGGATACATAGGAGTACCACTTCTTGATGCCATATTTTATTTTAATTTATTTATACTCCATATAGAGAAGTAATCAATAAGGATAAAGATTTGATAATAATCGATAAGGTTACACTTGAAAGTATTGTCTGTGATGTATATATAAACTGCTCAAGTATACAAGTTATACTTGAGCAGTTTATATATACATCACAGACAATACTTTCAAGTATTGGTAAGTGGGGTGAGTTTTTAGGAGAGGGCAGTAATAAGAGCATATACTTTAATTGCCATAGATACAAGGAAACATTGTTATGAGACTGTCCATAATTTTGAAGATATCAAAATCAGCATTATCTGCTTTATAAATAAAAATTTGCAATTTACATAAAAACTTTTTTGATCCCAACAGATTTTGTTGCTTATAAGGATCAAGGCTATGGGACCATTAGCGGTAGTGCTTTTAAAGGCACAAATAATAAAAACTTTCTCCATATATTTTGTAGGAAATACGACTATACATAATTAGCTTTCAAACATAATAAAATTTTGTATTTAGTTAAGAGTTAAAAGTTGACAATTATATAAAATACAATTATTGAGTTTGTTACAAATTTGACACGGATATGAAGCTGCTAAACCTGTCGGTACAAAATGTATCAATATTGTCACTCACTTTGCTCTTGACTTGCATCTCGACGGCGGAGCTGGGCAAGTCATCTAGTATTTTCAGGTTGTCTTCGTCGATCTTCACACCCACTTGCATTTTTCCTGTGCCAGCATTATTACATTTATGGTCACATAATTTTGCCAAATGAACTCTACAATGGTGAGATTTAGGTAACAATAAACATGACAGTAACAAAAAGTGCCTATGCCTATAATCTTTCGTATCAAAGAATATTTTAGTAATTAAGTAGTACCTTTGTTGCGGTCGAGTTTCACGGGCACCTTGGCGGCGGCGTTGCGCTTGCGGCGCGTGCGCGGCGCCAGCGCGTCGAACGGGTCCCGCCGCGCCCCCCCGCCGCCGCCCCCGCCCGGCGGCGGCTCGAACAGCTCGCCGAAGTCGCTGGAGCCCGGCGAGTAGGGCGAGTCGGCCGGCGCCGGACGCGGCAGCTTGGCCACCTGCATCGGCTTGATCGGGTCCGACTTGATCGGCGACGGTTTCGCCAGGAACAGCTTGGGCGGGGCCGCGCGCGTCGGCTCGGGCAGCACGATGCGCACGGGCGGCCCCGGGTGGGCGGCGGGGGGCGCGGGCGCGGCCGCGGCCGGGGCGCCGACGCCGCCGCGCTCGCCGACGGCGCGGGGGGAGCGGCCGCGGGGGGCGCCGCCTCCGCCGCCGTGGGGGGCTCGGGTGGCGGCTCGGGCGACACTTCGCGCGTCGATTGCAGCAGGGCCATCACCTGTAACACCGACCCAATTCATTATTTATTTATTATGTTTTTTTTTAAAGACGTATTTATATTGAATCAAAGATTTACCCCCTTATTGTAACTGTTTTCTGTTCCTTTTGAATAAAATAAAAAATAAAAATTATACATAGACGTTTTTTATCTAAGGTCGGAGTAAAACTGTCATAACAAGTCTGTTTCTCAGTGTTCCCATGTATACTACAGCTTTACTTCGTCCTTAGATAAAAAACGTCAATGAATAAGTGTGTGAGAGGATAAAACTATATTTCAAACAATTATTCGTTTACACTCACCGACTGCCTCGGTGGCGTGGTTGTATTGCATGCCCGGTACAATAGCGCTCTGAGGTCCTGGGTTCGATGCCCGGGTCGGGCAGTGATATTTGGGTTTTTTCTGCTCAGTATTAGCCCGGAGTCTGGAATTTGTGCCCGATATGGCGATAGGCTCGCCCCCTATCACATCATGGGACGGAACATACTTGGCGAAAAGTGGGTGCCCTAGTTGCGCCTCTGCATACCCCTTCGGGGATAAATGCCTGCTGTTATGTATGTATGTATGTATTCGTTTATATCGATAGGTAAACTCATAATTCATGGCAAAACTTATTTTAATATAAATAACAATATCCAAATTCCACAACGACTGGTATCTAGAGTGTATAAATTGTCGTAGGATGCGATACTTACCTTCTCTATCGGTGAGAGTGGACGGCGGTCAAGCACCTCGTCCGCGGACATGTTGGTCTTCTGCGCCGTCTCGAGCGTGATGGTGGTACGCGGTGGACTTGTGGGCAGCGGCGAAGGCGACGGCGATGCGGACGCAGAACGCGTGGGCTCGTACGGGTCGTACGCGTCCGGCGAATCCGGCGGCTCGGGCGGCGTGTTCGGCCCGCGCGACTCTTCCGTTTCCGGAGCTGGGGCCACTTCCGGCGCGGCCGGTTCTGGCGGAGTCTTCGGTCCGACCGGTTCTGAGGCCGCGGGCTCCGGTGCCGGACCGCCCTCCCGCTCGCCGGGCTCACTGTCGCTCAACACGATCACGTTGCGCGGCGACGGCGTCAGTTCACGGAACGGCGATCGCTCTAGATCGATGATGGCGACAGGTCTCGCCGCCCCCGTCTCCGGCTCGGGCACCGGAGCCCGCTTTCTTCGCCGCCGCCTCTCTCGACGCCGTTCGCGTCGATCGTCGTCGCCGTCGCGCTCCTGCTCCTTGAAGCTGACGCTAACAAGGATGTTGTCGCCCGATGTGAACACTTCCTTTGACGCGCCACCGGCGTCTCGGAGTCTCCTGTGACGCGTCCGCTCCGGGTCCCTGCGGCGGCGCGCCGGCGCGTCGTCGGCGGACGGCACCGGCGGCGGGGTCCGCGGCGACGCCAGGCGCGAGTCCACCGAGCCCGGAGACCAGCCGCCCGCGGGCTCCGGCGGCACCACCGCCGGCACCAGCGCTCTAACAGGCGACGCCTCCGCGACGCGGCTCGCGCTGCGGCGTCGCGCGCGTCTCCTGCGCGGCGACTTGCGGCGCGGGGAGCGACGTCGCGACGCGGGTCGTTCGGACCGTGCGCGCTTCTTCCTTTTGGTGGACTTCGGTCTCGGGCTCTTGGAGCCGCTGGCAGAGCGTCGACGCTTGCGAGCGCGCTCGGCGGAGCGGCGCCGGCGCGACTCGACGCGCTTGTTGCGCTCGAGCGAGCGGCGGCGGCGGCGCGGCGAGGGCTCGCGGGCGGCGCGCGGCGGCGACGGACTGGCGCGCGGCGACACGGAGCGGCGGCGGCGCGCGGGCGAGGCGGAGACGCGCGACGCGGCCGGCGCGCGGGACGTGGTGCGCCGCAGCCGCGACACGGCGCGGCGCGGCGGCGAGGCGCGCGGGGGAGGGGAGCGCGACAGCGAGGGGGAGCGCGAGCGCGCGCGCGGCGACACGTCGCGGCCGAACGGGTCTTTCCGTTTCCTCCGTTTCTCGCTGACGACGGTTCGCACGTCGTACCGCTCGAGGTCTTTCCGTTTCTCTTTGCGTTTCCGTTTTCTCTTCTCACGTTCGACGGAGTCGGTGGAGTCGCGCCGCTCCCGATCGCCGACGCCGTCCTTGTCTCTTTCCCTATAGTTTCTCTCTTTGCCATTCTTGCTTAGCTTTCGGAAGGTGACGTCAGTTTTCCTTTTGCCCTTTCCGCGGTCTTTGACTTCTTTTTTAGATTCTTTCTTTTTCTTCTTCTTGACCTCCACCTCCGATTTCGCCTCCTTCTTGTCGTCGGAGCGGTCGGCGGGCGCAGGCGCGGGCGAAGTTCGCGGCGGCGGGGAGACGCGTGACGGTTCTGATCGAGCTCGCTCCTCCTCGGAAAACATTTCATTACCCTCGTCTTCGGAAATCATTTCTGTATCGAGTCCCTCTATTCCTTTGTCTTTGTCGGTCTCTAGCGAGGTGTCCTTGGATTTGTTCTCGTCGAGGCACGGCGTGTAACTCCTCTCGTCTTCGGTTTCGCTGATAGACTCGGTCATCTTTTCCAGTGCATCATCGTTTGGCTCCACTGGTGTTTCCTTAGGTGACTCTGAAGCGGGACGCTCGAGTGCTCCCGATTCTGATTCGTCGTCGGAATGAAATTCATTGTCAGAGTTTGGTTCGTTTTCGTCCTGCTCCCCTAGTGTCTCTTTCAGCATTTCTTCTAATCCGTCTGTGTCAAGGTTTTCCTGCTGTTGTTCTTGTGTCTCGTCCGCGCACTTCTCGCGGGTCGAGGGCGGCGTGTCACGCGGCTCCGGCGTCATGTCGCCACTTTGCTCTTTTTTATCTAACTTTGCCTCGGCGGAAGGTAATTCTTCGGATTCTTTGGTTATTTCTGGAGTCCCTATGCTTATGTCATTTTTATTACCTTTCGTAGGATCTTCGGTGTCATCTTTGTCAGTTGGAGAACCTCGGCGCGCGGTGATGGGTGCGTCAGCATCAGGCGGCTGGTCACGGTCAACGGGCGGCGCGTCTCCCGAGTCTTCCTCCTCCGCCTCGTACAGCGACACATGCCGCTTGATCAGTGATGGCGTGTTCAATTTGATTTTGATGGGATTACGTGTCTTCGTTGTAATCGGACACCGCTTCGACACCTTTTCGTTATATTCTTCTTCAGATTTTTTCTTAACTTTAGTATCTGGAGCGATATGCTTATGCGGCGGCGTCGGCGGCTCCGAATCAGCTGGCTCTGGCTCCGGCTCGGGCTCGGGTTCGGACTCGGGCTGGTCGGGTTCCGGCGTTGGCGTGTCATCCTCCTGGACCAGGTCCTCAAGGTTGTCTTGTGGTAGGTCACTCAACGTCTCAGGTCCGAGAACGCTAGTGTTGTTCGCGATGTGCACGCTTGTTGCAGAGTATATAGAGAAGTTGGGGCAGTCGCCATCAGAGTCGTCATCGCTAGCGATGTGGGGACGCGAGGCCGGCGCCAGCAGGTCGCGGTGCTCTTTGAGGACTTGCCGCACGGCGCTGTCCAGCACGCTGGGCGGCACGCCGAGGTCGCGAGCGTCGATGCTGGCCAGCGCACTGCGCACGTCCAGCTGCGCCGGCTCCTCCGCACCCGCCGGCGACGGCTCGGGGCCGGCCGCAGGCGGCGCCGGCGCGGCGGCCACTTCGGGTGGCGAGGGAGAAGCTCGGGGCTCTGTCAACGGCAAAGAAACTTTCTCCTCGTCGCCGCTGTCGTCATCGCGCGTGGGCTCGGTGGGGTCGTACTTATCAGTGTCGATGACCAAACTCGAATCGCTTCTTTCGTCTTCAGATTTATCAATTTCGCGCGTTTTGTCGAAATTAAATACTGGCGGTTCCGGCAGGGGCCGGTAGGACTGCATCCTCTCTCGTCTCTGTGCGTCGTCGGCAAATCCGTCGCCGGCCTTGGCTCCCGATGTGTGGTGGGGGATGTGTCCCGTTCTCATATCGAGTGGGTCCTCGAAGCCTCCAAAGGAATGTCTATGGTGCGCAGCGGGTGCGGGACCTGGGCCGGGAGCGGGGGCGGCACCAAACTGGTACCAGGGGGAAGACCCAGTGCGGTACCGCCCGGGGTCATGTTGCCGTTGGTTCTGTGGGCCTTGTTGACTATGACTCGGTCCACGCCCCATGTCGGAGTGCCGCCTGTTACGATCGAAGGCGGAGTCGTCATTCTGCGAGTATTGGTGTGGTCTTCTGGCGTAGTTGTTGTACGTGTCTGATTCTTCTGGCCGCGCGTTATTGTTCTGGTAAGAGTTTCCCTGGCGATTCTGGTATCCTCCCCCGTAATTACCTTCATTATAGCTTCCTCTGCCGAATCCTGTGGTTCCTTGCTCTCGGTGGTAGTTACCGCGGTATCCCCCGCCCCAGCCGCCTCCTCGAGACTGGCCGGGATAAGAGGGCACCTTCCTGGTGGCATCCTCTGCTTTTAAGACATCAACTTTCGAATCGTGTTTAGTCGATTCCGAAGGTTTCTTGCCAACTCTCTGTTCGCGAGTTTCTAACTTAATATTTACGTTTCCGTCAACGGATACCGAGAGTATGGAATTCTTTGAGTGTAGTAATGTTTGGCTCTCTAGAATACTAGAGAGTATATCGGGCGCCGAGGTGGCGTGTTGCGGTGATGACACTGTCACCATTTTTCTTCTCGCCTGTAATATCATTGTAACGTAAGAAATTGTTGTTGATTCTATTTGTATGATACAATATAAAATGAATGAATCGAACACACGAGCCAACCTGTCTATAACTGTTGAGTATATGCGAGGTGGGGCGCACGGCCACGGCGACGCCGGATCCCTGCGAGATGCCGTGCTCCTCCTCCTCGGAGAAGTAATCCAGTTGGTTAGGGTTGCCGAGGATGCTGAGCGGCGGGATGCCGGCGCGGTGGCGCCGCGCACACAGGTCCTGCAGGGCGCTGCCGGAGCCGCCGCTGGCGCCGGCCACCTGCGCCGCCTCCAGGCGCTGCTCGGCGCGCAGGCTGCTGAGCTTGGCGCGCACGCTCTGCCGCACGTGCGAGCGCCGCGCGGCCGTGCGCGTCGGCCGCTTCCTGGGCTGCGGCGAACCAAACCCACCACACCGTGTTAGTGTCTGCCAGTACACTGTCATCATTATTAATCATTTATTTCGTGGCACTCGATAAAAACGTACCTTTCTCTTCTTAACTCTCCTTTTCACCCTTTTAACAATGGGACGTTTGCCGTTCTCCGCTTCTTCATATTCTATGATGATCGTAGTGGTTCCGGCGCGCTTTCTGCGGGAGGCGGGGAGCGCGGGGCGGCGACGGCGGGGTGCGGCGCGGGGGGGCCGGGCGGCGCGGGAGGAGCGCGGGGCGGAGGCGGCGGCGGGGGCGGGGGCGCCGCGCCGGCCGCTCGACGTGGAGGGCTCGTCGAGGCGCGGGCGCGAGCGCTGCATTAGCAGTTGTGCCATCTGTATGTACTCGTCGATGTCGTCGATGTCTGGGATCAAGTCATCCGGCAGGTTTGCGTCGCAATTCGGGCAAAGCCACTGGTTCTCGGGCACCTGCGAATGGCTTGTTGACAGTGATCAACGTCGTTACACGGAAGTGAAGCATGTAAAGGGACTATTCACGTGGCAACACCTGATGACCGTTCCACGAAGTTTTGGTAGTATATGCATTAAATTCGATGAGTTAACAAGTAATGACTCAAGTCTGAGTAAATATTTACAGTAGTAGTTGCAATGTGGATAGCCCCCCCATGTGTATAATATGCCGAAGTGATACCTGACCAAGCGGCGGAGTGAGGCACTGCATGTGGTACCCGAGGTCACAACCATCACAGAGAAGCATTGTCTCTTCATTGTCGCTCCTGCCACAGATCTGTTTACGCATTCGTGAATAATTAGTCCTTAGAAAATTTAATTTAGAAAGTTAAGGTTTATTTGCTCAATATGATAACTAAAACACAACAAAAAATATTATATTCATTACAGTCTCAAGTTCCATATATATGGCACAATTTGTAATAAGCTAAATATAAAACTTGCAGTATTTTAAGTATTAAATATTCTTGATGCCATTTTAATTTCTTTAGGCATGTGGTGCATTTTAAATGGCTGAATAAAGATGCAAAAGCGAATGAGCACAACAATTGGATTGAGTTTTACCAAAATGTAGCAAATATTTTGAAACAACATTTGTGGATTTTTATTTGTTACAGCTGATTATTTCTATATATAAAAAAAATGTGGATTGGGTCACACATATTTATTTGTGACAGATATTAATAGATGTTGGTGTGTTTTGCTGGACAGTAAAGTATCGCATTTGGATTAATTGTGTCTTAAATATGAATAACTTATTTTTGGATTACTTGAGGGTTGGTACATTTTGGCATAACAGGGTCAAATTGTTATGTTGAAATATTTAGAAAACTTTGTATTATAAACTTGTGTGAAAAATTTCAGTTATTTTAACAACACATTGGAATTGATGAATATCTTTAATATAATTATATTCTGCAGTGCCATGCATGTTTATATTTTGTCCATAAATTTATAGAGTTATCATGTGTTGGCATGAGTACCTAAGACATTTACATATGTGTGTGTGGAGTACACTTCACTCCATTAGATATATGTAACAGCAATTATGTACAACACCTACTCAACACATTATTCACAGTCTTAATATTGTATGAATATATTTACCTGTTATAATGTTTGTACGCACATAATGTCATCATTAGTAGTAGTAAAAAATTATCTCTTGACTAGCTCAGACCTTATTGCACTCAAACACCAAATATTATGGAAGTTTTGGTGAAAATGGTTAATAATTTCTTTAAATAAAATATCAACTATAAAGGTATATTTTATGACAGACAGTTGTTAGAAGTATTGCAGCCTTTCTTATTGGATGTATAGTAGATGAGCTTGAAAATTCACATTTTCAGACCCAAGTGCGAACTTTGATGGGTTTTTTACTATGATAATGGCCAAATACATAGAGCTGTAGTTAATAAAGTAATGAATAGCCTCCGCTAGCAATCATTGGAGATCATTGTGGTTTGTGATACAGACCTTAAGGAATTGTGAGATCAATTGTATCACTTGTATAGTACTAATGTGAATCAAAGCAAAAGGCTATTCATATTTTTTCTACTTTTTATCACTTTGCAAGATATTGGAAAGCATAGTCATGCAGGTCAGAGTATTTCCCACATTACATAATGTGCTGTCCTTACTTCATACCAGCAGAAACTGAATGGTTTTTATGCCACTGACAATACTATTCAGATTATTAACAATACAGTATTATGTATCAATAAATTAACTTCATTTTATTCCACATCTTCAAATGCAAGTTTAAATGTTAAGTCTATGTGTATCATGTGAAAGAAGCCTGTCAAAGGTCATTGACCCTGATGGCCACATGTCAGTAGGTATAAAGGCCATGGTGAGAGTGGCAGCGCTCACCTCACACACAGTAGTGTCCTCCACAACCAGCACATCCACGGAGGGCCGGCGCTCCATCACCGTGACAGGCTCAGAGCGCAAGACTCGGCCCCCTGCAAATGCTCGCACTACTATTGAATTAAATGTGATCCTATCCACGGGGCATGTGTTCACATTCTTTGACCACTCTGTTATACAGTCCAAGCAAAATATGTGCTCGCATGTTTCTGGTGTTCCCACTTCTTGATCAGTGAACCGTAGCAAACATATAGAACACTTCTCAGAGTTGCCCTCTGAGCCGTCAGACGTGAAACCGCATGACGAGCGTTGAGTAGCGAGCGAACTAGCTCCGGGCTCGCTCTTGGCGGAAGGGAGACAGATTGCAGTGCTGGCGCGCGTGTCGGAATCGTGAGCATTTTCGGTTCGCGAACTAGCGGCGCTCGCTGCTGCATCGCTGGCGCCATCCGAGTCACGGAGGTGCGGCAACGCTCGTCTACTACGCGTGCCGGTACGCACCACCAAACTGCCGCTGCTGTCAGATTCCTCGTCACTCACCACCTGCAACCCATAGATAAGTCACTGCTATGCTCGGCTCATCTTCACACTCATAAACAAACTCAAGGATCTCGATGATTCACCCTCAATCTCTTTCGACGTGTCGCGGCGACGACGCCATCGTCAGTATCCGAGTCCGACGCGGACGACAGCACAGTCACGGCCCTGATGCGGCGCTTGGGCCGCGGTGGCGAGTCGTCCCCTTCGTCACTCATGCCGCTGGATCCGAAGGCGTCGAGGAATCAGATAGCGCGACACGAAGCTACTAGCAAAGGTGTAAACGACCTTCGCGGTTTGTTTATGCTGTCAAGTGAAACCGAGCCGTAGAACTTCATTCGGTCGACCTGACAATGCGCTTCATAGAATGCTAAAATATAAATTACTATGGCATATGCGATATCTGAAAAATATATTAATATTTTGACAGCAAGCCGCTATCGATGGTTAATCGGCCATTTTCCTTCGTATTTTTTTTTACAAACAGTGCTGCACTCAGTACTGTAAATTTTTACCATAAACAATTTACTACATAAATTCTAACTATTTTAGAGCCTACAAAAGATACTGAACAGAAAATATACACTTTATGGTGTACATTGCATATTATAGTTTATTTCGTTGATATAAAAATATAAGATTGCCTCAATTTTGTGTTGCTCAAATGGACTGTTCTGTGGAATAATTCATACTTTTATATCAATTTTGAATTACAGTTTTTAATTAATTTTGTCTATGATCTAGCCTTTAGGCATACAAATTTTATTTTTGTAGGCTAGTAACATTATGCAGAACCGAGTAAAACGAATGTATTCGTTCATAGAGTTATCCACGAACGAATGATAGTGGTCTTGTAGTGATTTATAATATCGATATAAATCGCGTATTTAATCATCGCGGTTTTACACTGTGGGCAAAATTTCATCCCATTAAGTTGAGCCATTTCTGTGTTTACTTCTAACAACAATCCAGTTTACACATTTTTTATTTTTTTTTTCAACTTAAAGCAGGGGAAACCATTAGACTATAAAAGTGATATTGGATTTTTCTGATCAGTATCAGCCCGGTCTCCAGAGTTTTGAATTTGTGCCTGATATGGCGACTGACTCACCTTTATCACGTCATGGAACAATGGAATAATATTATGGAACAATGGTCAATGGAATAACACACTGGGGAAAATCGGGATCCCTGGATGCTCCTCTATCCTTTCGGGAATAATGACACATATGTATTTGATCATTTGGAAGTTATATTTTAAGAAGGCAAAATCGATTTATCATATAGTAAATATAATAAATTATCGATATATCGATGTTTTTCTACATTCCTACAAAGCGGTGTAGTACGAGATTATAAATTTTATTGTGGATTTTGAATTGATCGTGTCGGAACTAATATTACTGATAATTCTAACTTGGAAATGACCGCTGAAAACGAACGAGAGATATATCACAAATTGGAAGCCATGAAGGAGATCAGGTGAGCATTTGGTTCGTTGATGGTATTCAACAAAATGCCTTCGCACCTGTGGACTCGATCAATAAACACTCGACGTCGTTTGTGGAAGGAGATCAAAAGTATTCCTTTCGAGAATATGCTTGCTTCTAGCGAGTTATAAATTAAACTTATTGTTTAACGTTCTTTTGCACGTCGCAGTTTGTTTTTTGAAAAAAACATGTGAGTAAAACAATAGTGTTAAGTATTTTTTGGAATCCTTAATTATTGGCATTGAGTGAAATTGTATCAGTGCGGGAGAAGGAGGCAGGTTAGGATAGTGGCAGATTGGAACAAAGGTAGTTAAAATAGAAAAAAATACCTTAGTAAAAACATTAATTTATGTTTCTCTTAAACATAATACATTACTAGTACTCTAGACTTTCGTGTATTTATTTAAAACAAATGTTTAATTAAAAAGAATAAATGCATTTTCATAAAATGTGGGCAATAGTGAAAACCTCTTCTGTACTATTACCATAAAATCAATGGTATTCTGTATAGTATGTTTATACAAAATGGAACCCTCAATCCTGCCAAGAATATTCTAACAGTAGATACCCATAATATATGTATCCAAAATGACAAATATATATTGATTGTATATTATATTAGGCATAAATGATATAATAATATAATTGTTAAAAATGTTCAGGAATAAGACTATAACTTTGGAGCGGCTGAAGCGCAGCATCCTGAATGAGGTCCGAAGTGGAGACCAGGAGGGCCGCTGCCTGGCACAGTACAAGCGTGAGATGGAGCTGCTCCAGCAAGAGAAGATGAGCCATGTGGAGGAGCTGCGCCAGATACACGCCGACATCAATGCTGTAAATTATTTACATTGGCTATACCTAACAATACCACAAAAAACATAAAGAAATGTTTACAACTAAAACATTATTGACAAATATTTTGCTAGGAAATGAAAAAGGGATCGAGAATTGCAGGATACAGGCATATTAGTTAAACAAACTGTTTGCCATATAATAATATGCCATATTAAATTAAAATCACAGTTATTAGGTTATTTTTAAGTAATTTTGATGTTATGAATGAATAGGTGAGTTTATGAATTAGTATGTTTGGGATTTTTATATTTTAAATATTAACTCCATCTGCCAACAAACTAATTATTGATGACATTATTGTTTAACCACAGTTTTTTCAATTTAGTTCAAATATTCAATTCACTATGCTTGTATGACAATATAGTCACAGTATTCATCACATATTTTCTAATTATCCCAGTAGGCATTGTAGTTGTTTGTTATTTGTGTGAGTGTTCGCGTGCCGTGCGGCGCGGCGCGTGTCGGCTCGCTCTACAATGACCGGTCTGTTTGTTTGTGTAAGGGAGAGCAGTCGGCTATTGTTAGCTATTGTTGGGATTTCGACAATTGTAACGTCTCACGGTGTTTGTTTGCGCTGTCGGCGGAACCCGGTCGTGCGCACTCTGTTATTGCTACTGAAGTTAAATATAATTTATTCATTGTTTTAGACTACAACACCAAACATTTATTTGCATCATAATGAGATCATTGTTGAAATGGGAAAGTATAATAACACATATTACATGCATAACGTTATTTTCGATAGCAATTCAGTCATGCTTCATACTCTCAATACAGTGGCTTGGAGAAACTCCTGCACAATGTACTCATACACACTGATGCTTGACACAAAAATGTTCCAATAGTTATTTATTATTGGACTTATAAAAGCACAAATCAGTATCACGAATATTATAGACATGTACGTCATTTATTTAAAAAAAAATAAAAAAGGAAATTCAAAACATAAAATATAAATTGATTTAGGACAATAAACGATTTTTATAAAATTACATTTTCTCGTGACTTATTCATATCTAATTTGTCTATACAAAGTTCGGACCACTTTATTTAATTTCTAAAGTTTATGACTGGTTGTTTAAACCTATTGTGCGCATATCGTATTCAAAATACGAATTAGCTTGTCATTGTAAGTTTAAATTGTATTTTTAATTTTATCCGAATAATAGAAAAGAAAATGTTTACAATTTTATAATTGGTTAAGTAACTTTCGAGTTTCATAGAAAGTTGGAACCCTTTGCTTCCCTTTAATTAGGTAAATTAATAATTTGAATGTAAATATTTACTGTTCCCAAAAAATGGGAAATATTTATTAAGTAGTTACATAGTGGCTAAGTATGTATAATGTGTATTATGTAAACACTCAGATTATGTATAAATAATTAGCCTAATAATTAAATATAATATATTTTATTCGGAGTTTAGGATCGCTATTCTAAATCCATATTTATTTATAAGTGCGAAAGGAACTTGTTTGCCTGAGGCGTTTTCACGGCTGTACCACTAAACCCATTTCGATTTTTATATCGAGATAGTTTGGGACCCTGGAAAGCGACCTTGGCTACATTTATCCCAGAAAAATATATAGCGGTACTTTTATCGCAGACTATTATCACGCGGGCGGAGCCGCGGGCCAAAAGTTAGTTAATTATTAAAAACAATTTACTTCAGAATTTTACTAATAAGTGACAAAACATTGCTGGTTTATATAGATTAATATGTAATGGTGTCGGTTGCGCGTTCCAGATGGAGACAGTGATCAAACAGACAGAGGAGAGCATGACGCGCAAACTGTCGAACGCGTCGCGCCTGCACGAGGACTACCGGCCGCTGAAGACGGAGGTGGACTTGCTGCGGCGGCAGTACCTCGGCCTCGACCGCCTCCCCGACCTGCACGAGGAGGAGGGCAGCCCCATCACGCCCGAGTACGTCTATTTATACTTAACGTTGTGTAAAGTTCGCGTTGCGCTTTATAATTGTTACAATTTATGATATGGTAAATAGTAAATAGTTGTAATAGTAAATCATTAATATGTATTAGAATGAGTCACAGAGTGGATAGTGCCGGTGGTTGGTAGTAGTGTGTGTTGCGTGCAGACGGTTCCCGGCGCTGCAGGGCGCGGCGGGCGCGGGCGCGGGTGGGGCGGGGGGCGCGGGCGCGCGCGGGGCGCTGCTGGCGACGCCGCGCAAGCCGCCGCCGCCGCCGCCCGCGTTCAGGTCTGCTCTCGACCAAGATTTCATTACCGTCTCGCTGAGGTTCGATTATGATTTATTTTACTTTCGTTTCACCCGGCTCCACCCTCACCTCTTCTGATCCTTCCCTACTCTGGTCCTTTTTGTTTAAGTTCGTTATTTATAATTTTTATTAGTTTTTTTATTTTTTTAAAACAGATGGTTTTAACATTTTTTATATTAGATGGATCATTATGTAGATTTCATTTGTAACTATGTTTCAATAATTATAATAATTATTTGTAAAAAATTATTGGAAATGCAATATTTGACAATAACATCCATCTTATGTCTGAAATCTTATATTATTATGCTGATTTTGTAATGGATATTTCAATACTATTTTCATTATGTAACTTCAACTAACTAAATACTGTTTACTTATTTAACATATTATATGCATATGACCCTCCTTTGTGCATCTTTGTTGAATGTGTGTGTGATGTTGCACGTTGCAGACAGCAGCCGCCGCCGATGAAGTCGTGTCTCTCATGCCACCAGCAGATCCATCGCAACGCGCCCATCTGCCCGCTGTGTAAGGCCAAGAGTCGCTCCAGGAACCCTAAGAAACCCAAGAAGAAATAGTTACTTCCGTGCTCTTCATACTACTAACATCATATCGTGTGGTTTATCACGATAATGGTTTATTCACACGCATCATCGAGGCGAGGACCTAGCGGAGTCGTGACTCGTGGCTGTTACTCTCAGTATGGTAGAAGCAGCTCGTGGTCCAGTCACTGTCCAGGCTCGCCTCGGGTGTGTGAATAGACTGAACATGTTTATATCGTGGTGTATGTTTCCACCATTTGTAATAGTCTCAACGTTTACATCCGCGTCCTTTAGTGTGTAATGTGTCAGGTTATTTTATTTCTGTGATAATATATTTGTTGTGTGAGTTCTTTAAGTTTTAGCTATACATGGCCTTGTAAGGTTCTGCTAGTTTGGCAGTGGCGTAGTGTAGTTCTGACTGGGAGAGGGGGGCACAAAATATGTAAGAATCTTGAAATTACATATCCTCTTCTCCGGTATCTCAGGCAGGCAAGTATTGACTCCACTCCGAGTGGCAAGACCCTTCGCCAGGCCGTTGTGGTGCGGACGTTGTGCGATATGTTTCATCGAGAACAGTCACACACACGCACGTCATCGGAGCTCCGTCGCTGTCAGCGAGTTATTCATATTTGTTATAGGATACCGTGCTGAATTCACTAAACCATGCTTCATGGCTATGATAGCTAAACCTTTGGCGAGGAATTAACATCTACAGGGTGTTGAATTTTAATTTAATTATGTCTTAACACTTTATTTCGGTAATTCATATCAATTGAAGTTTAATCTATTATATGCTTTATTAATTAGTGATTGTAGTATTGGACATTTACACGCCGTACCTTCAACCTAGTCAGTGCCCGAGACTGATTAGCTCATCTGAATAGACCAAGGGGCGTTAAGTTACTGGCAGCCATCGTTTTAGAAGAAATGTCTTTACACAAAGCCAATAATATAATAATCGAAGCGAACTATATGAGTAAATAAATATTTTAGTATGATATGTATTGCAGTGTGAGCGTTCTGTACAGTTAGGGGTGGTACAGACGGCCGCGTGTAAATATCTCCAGGAGAGACTCGCTTCGTTTGTACATTTTGTATATAGACGTGTACTTAATATTAGTTAAGACTGTGGACTCAATTTTATAGTTACCGATAGTCACGTGGACTTATGACCCTTTCACCTTCAATTTAAGATGATCCCTAATAGCTGTACACACTATATTAACGTAACGGCGTATTTTGGTGATGCTTAGTTGTAATTGATGAGTGTTAGCTATAAGGAGTCACCTTAATTTAAGGGGTAAGGGATATAAATTACTTAAATTTGTACAAATGGTAATATGATATCACTGTACAAGATGTACTAAGCAGTGGTTATTTGCAAGAAGTCGATCTACGTCTTTGAAAATGTAAATATCGTATAAAGCAACACCAATATTCGTACAGTTTCATGTAGTAGTTTACTACACCACGACTACAGTGACGTCACCATCGTGGTCGTAATTACAGCCTGACCAGGATAAAAACATTGCAATGCGAAATAAAAAAAAAAATTTTCTTGTACACACAACTTTAAAACAACAAAGTAAAGATGGCGCGTGCAAAGCGGGTTTTTATTATTCTTCTTAGGCTATAATTATTTTAACTGGGTGATATTGCTTATTGACAAAAAAAAACAGGTAAACTCTCCCACTGTAAAGAGATAGACAGTAATATTGTTATAATACATGAATCAATGGTAGAATTATATTTTGAATATATCACAGTATTGTGCACCGGCGTGCGGTACAGAGGTGTATATCAAAGTAGTCGGATTAATGGTCAAAATTTCAAATGACAATGCAAAATTATAATAGGCTATATCCGAATTGTTCATGGGACAACTCAATCGGTGTGCTATCTTTGTCACGCATAATTTAATCAAAGTTATAAGATACTGCATTCCTTTTACTTAGCCGTGACCAGTCAATGATTCCTCTTATGTAGTGATCAATGTCCTGGCTCTTGTGGCATTGAATACCAGATTAACCACTTTTTTGTACCATCGATATGTTTCCGTGTGGAAGCGCCCTCTAACGCGTCACCTCGCGTCGCTGTACCGCTCGTCGAGTCCAATGGATGTTAGTCGTAAGTAACTAGTGCCAAACTAAGTTCAATGTACATATTATTAATAAATATTTTCATTTCTAAGTCTATTTGTTTTTTATTAAACAGATGATTGTCCCAATTTATGTTATTCTAAATACCCACGGGGAACTGGGTATCGAACGCTGCGTAGTTGTAGATGAATTGTCTACTTCAAATTAAATTGGTATCGCCGCGAATATTTCAATTTGTTTTATATTCATGCATAGTTTTATGAGATATTAAGGTGTCTCGGTATGTCGACGCAAAACGAACGAATCGCTTCGGTGGAAATGCAGCTTTATACTTCTGAACCACTTAATATAAGTTGTTTTATTGTTAATAAAATTTTAATTTTAGTACAGTTGTAAAATATATTACTTTAAAATAAACTACATATGTACCATTAATATATTTCATTATAAACTTTGGATTAAAAAAACCGGCTAAGTGCGAGTCGACCTCGCGCACCGAGGGTTCCGTACAAATCTATAGGTATATGTATACATAAGTAAAAGTTCACCCAACACGAAAATCGAGTCATAGTTATGGTATTTTTATTGCAAAATGAAATCCATAACAATCAATATGGAAAGCTGGAGGAGCATAAATTAAAGACAAAGGTCTATAAAAATGAGGTTTCGTAATTTACCTTTATAATATGTGCTATAAACCATTGCTTCATGCCAAATTTTACGATTCTACGTCGACTGGAAGTACCCTTTAGGTTTTGAGTCCCTTGCGAGTAGTTGCGAGTTTGAAAATATGCGGTTTAAATTTCTGTTTCTTTTGATTGCGTTGACATAGAAGTTTGATTTTGTTACAGCTTAAAGGTTTTATAGACCTAAGTATTTGATATGAATTTCAATTTAATACCTCTACGCGTTCATGAGGAAATGGGTAGTTACTTTAAAATTATTAAAAATATTTTTATTTTAGGATTTAAGTAACTAAAAATTTACGGTTTTCGCGATTTTTCCTTTATCTGTACTATAAGATGTTGCTTCGTACCAAATTTCAAGATTCTGAGTTCACGGGAAGTACCTTGTAGGTTTTGATTCCCGTGTGAGTTTCGAAAATGTGCGACATAAACGGCTGTATCTTTTGATTGCGTTGACTTAGAAGTTAGATTTTTTTACAGCTCCAAGGGACAGTAGACCTGAGTATTTGATATAAATTTCAGCTTAATACCTCCACGCGTTCCTGAGAAAAAGTCTTGACAGACGGATAACAAAGTGATCCTATAAGGGTTCCGTTTTTTCCTTTTGAGGTACGGAACCCTAAAAAGGTACACAGATCATAAAAGCAAAATATTTTTGCAAAACAAGGCAATAATAAAAGGAAGAATATAACTAAAACATAAAACAAAACTATAATCATAAAGTAAGCTATAAATGATAAAAGGCAAACCAACGTAAGCCACTTTAATACATACATTTATTGTAAGGTATAGTTATTACATTGGACGCTGTACTGGTAACTGGGTCGATTTATTTGATAACATATGTCGTCATATGTCGACTGCTTAATAACATAGTTCCTAGTAATGAAAAACAGTTACTAAAATTTTTGACTAAAACTGGGCCTAAACGGAACTAATATTTTATAGTTTCGTATTTCCCACGCAAGATGTCGTTGCTAGTATTGTTAAGTAATCAATGTCTTCTAATGGACTGTTAATTGTTTTCTTTTATCTCATTTAAAATGTGTTCATTTAGTTTCCCGATGTTCCGGGACGATCCACAGATTCGGCATGAAGAATATCAAGCTTTCAAGTCCTGTCTTTTTAACCAGGCTATTGCGCAATGCAAAACGACTGTTAACAGTCTCGATAGGGGCAGTTGCAGTTCTTTTACATTGTGCATTTCCTAAGTACCCGATGTGTTGTGACGCCCGATGCATTGGCTGATCTAAATTTTTAATTAATATTTTCCCCATAAATGATTGAATACCGTTATAACATTCATATAATGAAAATTGTTTTTATGTTTCATCGCAAACCTCACACCTGCTTCACCACGATCTGCACCGCGCAGTGTTACCCTAATAAATACACCTAGCTACTACGTAGGTGGAGCATGGATACTGTGTTTGCTAGCATGTGTCATCAAATCTCATAATACTCAGTAATTGTACTGCGATGTCTTTCAAACCGAAATACCACCACATTTGGCGGCGGAACAAGATAAAGCGGTGATCAGATGCATGCCATCGACTACCTCGTTCTTATTAATTCCAAATGTTTAGTCATCATCATCATCATCAGCCCTGTATTACATACTGTCCCACTGCTGGGCACGGGCCTCCTCTGCTACTGAGAGGGATTAGGTCTTAGTCCACCACGCTGGCCCAGTGTGGATTGGTAGACTTCACACAATGTCAAAATTCCTATAGAGAATTTCTCAGATATGCAGGTTTCCGCACGATGTTTTCCTTCGCCGTTAAAGCGAGCGATAATTCACAAAGAATACATACATAATTTTTTTAGAAAACTCAGAGGTGTGTTCACTTGGGTTTTGAACCTGCGGACATTCGTCTCGGCAGTCCGTTCCACACCCAACTAGGCTATCGCCGCTTCCCTCGTTCCTATTAATTCCGAATATTTAGTAGAACAAATATTTGTTCGCTCTGGTTGGTATTTTATACAAAAATTGTTCGGGTTCATATTGACTAATCGCTTGCCCAACTGTTACTTTCTGGATATTCGGAACAATGATGAACGCAGTTTATTAAAGCTAAACAAATAACATTTAACGGTTACACATAAGTATTACTTATTGTTTTTCTTGAGTCATGTCGATTACGCTGTCGACCTGCTGACTTGTGTACGCAAATAAAATACGCGATACCTACTGCGTATCAATACAAATTATTATAAAAGAATTATATTTATGAAACCATTATTAAAGGTTCATCTACGTAGTCGTCGTAGTTTATTTTTAATCTTTGTGGAGCGATATTTTTTTACTATAATATGTTCTGATTTAAATGAATATCTTTGGTTTAATTCCGTATACTTTCGGAATGATCCCATTTTAATTTCCTTGGTATAGGACTTGGAACTTCGAAGATGCAGAGGTGAATTCCTCAAAATCAAATAAGTTTTTAATGATTCCTTTATATTGGATTCAATATAGCTTCAAGACGCTACCATAATAAAGATGTGGTTGTTTGATCTTGAAAATGGAAGGAATGGAAGATGCAGGAGGAAATATCCCAATATTAAATAGGATGAGAATAATTCTTCTTGCATTGGGTTCAATTAGATGTAGGTATTTATTTCACAACTAATAAATAGCAAAAAAGATAAAAATTATTAATCTTTAGGTACACACACAAGCAATATAATATTTTCAATTCGTATTTTTATGTTTATATGCATTTTAAATATTTTTTTAAAGTTTGTACCTAATGTAAATTGCCAGTAAAGCTAAGGAACAAACAAATATACAAAAACTATGTTTAATTTAAATTTGGCATCAACTCAAAACAAAATTGAGTACCTATACAAACATAAAATCTTGGATTGGAAACATTAAATTACTTGTGTGTGTAAAGTTTATTTAATTATTTTTTGGGTTGTAGTGTTTTTAGTCGCTAATATGAATGCTCATAAGTCATATTAACTAAAGCTCACGCCTGTTTCACCGAGGGGTTAGGCAGAGTAGCCATCAGTATTTACATTCAACGCTATAAAAGCTTTCAACAGGGCCCTATTTCAAAAACGGGACCTTTATTATCCTACGAAAATAAACCTACGTTGATTCTAGATAAACAAGTCGTAATGTTATTGTTATAAGTAAGTACTTACTTACTTACTAAATATATGAAATTTGACATTAAATATTTTATCAAAAATGGAAGTATTAAAACACTGACGAATCTGATACATTATAAAAACAATGTGAAATGTGTTTTTGCGGATTTCATGTGATAGATTTTTATCGAATTATAACATAAATTATGACTGTAGAAATCTACAAACGCGTTTATAAAAAGCTGTTATGTTCTCTAAAGATAATTTTGAATAAGATGAATTTAGACTGTTTAATATACCATGTTTTTTACAGGATTGATAACGAGATGAATATATAAGTTGTTTTTATCTGTGGCCGTTTCTACAAAAAAGGATTACTTAGAATAAAATATAACGTAGTAGATAACATTATTTTTTAGCAGATAACGCGGTAAATTCATAACAGGTTATAGAAACGGTTAGAACAAAGGACTTTTTTGTGTAGGTAAAGGAATAAAATGTAATTGATAATTAGTATCTAGATAAAAATGGACTATTATTTTGTTTACGTACTTATGTACTCAATAAATTTCAATTTAATTTATGCCGGCAAGCATAATATTTTGGATTTAAAAGATGAAATACAGTCTAAATGGGAATAAAAAAAACACACGGACAAATGTGGCATCGATACCTACATTGGGCAGTAATTTTGCACTACATTACGGTAGAATTATGGTGTAAGAAAATATGAGTTTTTAAAACTTAAATTAATTATACCTAGGTACTTAGATGAGATGGAAAAAAATTGCACCACCCAAATTTGGGCGGCTCATTCATGTACCTATATTTTAAACTAGAGGTTCCCAAAATTTACTTGACCGTGGCTCATCCAACAAAACTTCCAAATTCGGGCCTCACGTCTTAGCTGTCATGAAGAAAAAGGGACATCATATTTATGAAATTATTTCATGAATGACGGTTTATTCAAATAAGAGTAGAAGTGCTATTTTACGCACCGTTGTGTCGCAACTCATAGTTTGGGAAATGGTGTTCTAAACTAACTACGGGGTGATTTATTACTCGCGTATTGGAAAGTTGAGACGCTTGTGCGTCTGGTTGATAACGGAATCAACACATGCGTAATACTCACGTCACGTGGTTATCTAACCGTCCTATTTCACTCCATTACGATGTTTGTTTTGGTTTACTTGTTTATCTTTATATCGGTCGTTCTTGTCTTAAAGTCAAGGACCGTGCGTCCTGCTTTGTTTAGGTCATATAGGTAGAATGATTTTGTTCCTTTTTTTTTTTTTTTTTGGTTTCGCGGAGAAAGTCCCTTATTACTACCGCCCAGCCTTCGTGGGGGGCGACTGAGCGGTTATGCTGGGGTAACCGTGCCTTACGGCCCGGCGTTGAGCCGCCCGGATTTGATGACGACCTTCGGGCGACCGCCGGGCCGTGTCCCTAACCCTATATACAACTTAACCTATGCACGGCCTACCAGCTAAAACTCCGCGGTGGCCCTCTTCGGCGCATTAGGGACGGCTGCGGGCTTCCTCTGACGTTGAAGTGTCTAGTCTGCGACCGCAGCCGCCCCTGCGCGGTGCCGCCTTGCGGCCCGTCTCCTATGGGGGGGGCTCAGAAGCCCCCGCGCACCGAAGGACGCCCTCGGCGTCTACGGCAGCATGAGGCCAACTACACACTGCCGTCCATCCCGGGGTCACCACAATGTGCTAAGCATGCACAACCTACACCAGCGGCCGACAGCCCCCTGCTGCCCGCCGGCGACCCCCCGATGGCCCCTATTAGTCGCCTTTTACGACAGGCAGGGGATACCGTGGTGGAATTCTCCAAACGCCCCCAGTCCACAGGGCGGATGATTTTGTTCCTGCTTAATAGGACGAAGACCCAAAGCGCAAATAATTAATTACCTGTACATATAAATACATATTACAGGTATTTACCTTGTTATTATTATTCTTGTATCATCATCAGCCGCAGGATGTCCACTGCTGAACATGGGCCTCCCCCAAAGATTTCCAGATTGACCCATTGGAAGCAATACTTGTATGCAATAGTATTATTTTTACCTAAATTGCAGTAAGCCTAATTGGTAGGTAGGTATCTTCTACTTAGTCACTTGATTAAAGTTATACTACATACGTTCTACTTTCGTATCTGGCCCTCAAGAGAAGTTATTAGTGACTGCCAAGAACAATCATACCAATAGCGACATTTTGCGTCGCCATATTACAAACGTTTATCGCAGTCTAGTACAGCGACCTGACAACCCCCGGTCATGTGACCCGATAACACTTCTGTTCCAATAACTCTTGAACAGACAAATGCGCGTGTCGATTACGTGGAAATGATGTCTGATACTACATAGAGCGCGTTGCCGCGTATCACGCGTAATTTGCAAAAATGATGCAATCGTGCAGCACCAGTCGCGGTGAGTCAGCTAGTAATCATACCACATACTGTATACAGTGTACAATGGCGATCGCAGCGGCTCAAACTGCACACATTGTTCTAATAATTTTCAGGCGAATTGGTATTGAAAACAACGGATAATTAACGAGGTTACGATGATTCAGTAACATAGTTGTTATATTTGTCACGCAATGTGTTGATAGATATTGAATTATATGTAAACATTTCATTAATTGACTCATCAACTTGAAATACGCGATATTTAATTAACTTAATAGGATTAATAAGTGCTTATTTGAAAAAAAAATAAACATATTGAAAATAGAATGAAAAAAAAATTTATTGATCAAAAAAATAAAAAAGCTCTGAATATAAAATATTTCCAGAGAAATGATATTCTCTTTAAGTATGTAATAAAAACTTTAATAATATGTCCACTCGAATTAACATAGATTATATTATTACTTGTTAAACATGAATACAGATAATTTTAATGAGATATTTCGCTGCTTGCATAATATAAGCAGTAGAAGAGATGGGTTTCTAGTAAAATTTGACGAAGCTGAATTATTGTTCTTAAAAATTAATGCAATAACCATAATATGAGCTCACGCCTTTATTCAAGGGTAGGCAAAGAGCTAACTTACATTGTAGAGATTCACCGAACTTAATTCTATTCATTAAGTATATTGGACGAAAATTTTATTCAAGATGAGCGTGATGACTGATATTACCAGTTAATTTAATTTTTGTTGGAAGTCAACCTGAAAATACCAAATCCTAGTATTATAAATGCGACCAAAATAGTCAGCCATAAGTATAATTAAATCGGATTTTTTTTAGCGGGACGGGGATATCCGGAAAATTCCTTCACGCGGGTGAAGCCGCGTGCAAAAGCTAGTATACTACAATAACTTATACCTATACTTCGATTGAAGAAGTATACAGTTTTATACGACTTACAATGGTAATCACTTTGTCATAATTATGTGCATAAGTTGGTAGTGACTCGAGAGGGGTTTGAAAGCCAAGGAAATCGGCATGAAATGACAGCTTTAAAGCTCTGATGCGCTTTATACGGAAAGGGTATTTGCTGGCCATAATCCCAGTTATGTATTATTTAGTTTTTAACTGACTTTAAAAAAGGAGGTTCTGTATTCGATCCGTATGTAAGTTAGTATGGCCACAATTATCTTAATAATCCGATTTGGACGGGATTATTGCTATTTAAATTTATATTTTTCAATGAAGGTTTTTGTACTGCATAATATACTTATTAGGATTTGATGAAGATCGTCAAAGATAGACAATAGAACTATTTAATATCTAACAGGAAAGGCCCCGCGATTGCGGTGATCGTAAATCTATGTATTGTTTTTTACCATTCAATCATGAACAAAGTAAACAGCAACAAATAAAAACTTTTTAACTATAAATAGAACCGACTTCAAAAACCACTACAAACCAAAACAATAATTTTACTTTTAACATTATGTGGATTAAAATGTTGTTAATATTAGTATCGGTTTGTCATGCTCGCACAGTCGCATTTCGTATAACGTTCAACGTCCATGAAAACAACATTTGCAGGTGTTTGTTATGTATTATACAATTTTTGTTTTTTTCTTGGAAATTTCGACTATACCAATGGACGCTTCTGAATATACTTAATTATGTACTTAATTAAATACATAGTTCAAAGGAGGGAGAAGTAAGTTTACGAAAATCAGACTGGTAACATCACCGTTTGAAATAAGTTACGACACAACGTTTCGATCTAGGATCAATCTTAAATGTCATTCACTAACTAACCAAGTTACTAAAGCAAGTGCGATGTAACTAAACACCGTGGAAAAATACCATACGCAACCACTGCGGTGAGACGCGCAGGCAGCCGCTAGTCACAGATGCGCGTCGTATTTAGCTGAAGCCTTTGTAAAGCAGGGCCGTATTTCACAATAAGTAATTCCTATTTTTTCTTTGTGGTTATTATACTTATATTATATTGTTGGTGTTAAATGATTTATTGTTTAACGATATTTTTAGGATTTAATTTGTTGTTAAACGTTAGCAATCTACAGTCACTAATTTTTTTATCATAAAAGTGTGTTTATGGTAGTAAGTAAGTAATTAATGTGTCGTTTTAACAACATTATAAATCCTATGTAATATAAGTACGTTTTCCTACTGGGCTTGTTCCTCTCTGCAAAAGACACGTTATATCATTTACAGTTCCCTTAGTAATTTAAGGAGATCTCTACAATATACAGAACAGGTCCTTACGATGTTTTCATTTACGGTAAGCTCAAATAGACTGCAATGACAATCCTGTTAACACAATAAAACAAGGAAACGTCCGCAATGGTAATAGGAAATAGCGTGAGTTGCATATTATACTTAGAACTTAAACAATGAGAGAGGTTAATCGCATTTGTAGTTCGCAGGAGGAAAGATTATCTATACGGAGTAAAAAAATATTGATTCAACAATATTTTTATAGTATACGGTGGTCAGATTTCTAACGTAGTGATACATCTTTGGTTAGATTTAAACAATTCTATTGGTTATATATTTTGTACAGCTTGGGTGCGGTCCCATTGTGATATCATTGGTATAGGACCTTGGACTGAATATGCAGAGCGGAACTCCTCAAAACCAAAAGGAGTAAGTAATGATGATTTTTGTGTTGAGTTCAATATGACTTCAAGATACTATACTTGTCTAGCCGTGAACTTCGAAGATGCAGCAGAGAACTCAAAATAAAATAATAAGAATGATATGTTTTGTCTTGGTTTCGATTAGATATATTTTATACGTAAGGAAAAGCAAAACAAAAAAAATACTTTAAATACTTACAACTACAATCTTAGAGATTATTGAGCTTTATAATATATGTACGGATCTTTTTTACCAATTCGTGATTTTAATATGCACAAAAAATATTTTTTTATAGATTATAATCCATATATAATCTTTAAAATTCAATTTATAAATCTGTTGTGAGAGATTGTATGATAAATTAATAATTCATGTTACTGTTATGACCTTTTAAATTGTGTGAAAATTCCGAATACATTTACACAATTTTGTATTTAATCTTAAAACATATCTCTTAAACAATATAATGACGAAAAATACATGTTACGTTTATATGTTTTTATGAATAGGTAATGCATTCTGAGATCTATGTTATTAAAATACGTAGAGACTTAAAGGCGGGTATAAATGTGTGCCTCTGGTGGTTAAAAACCAGCGACGGCCGATGAGTGACATCATTAATTTTTGTTTACCAAGAATGAATGAAGCAAAAATAAATCATTTTATAAAATATTTTATTATATTTAGTCAGAGAGCCGTCTTAATCTATATCTATACTATTATATAAAGCTGAAGAGTTTGTTTGTTTGTTTGTTTGTTTGTTTGTTTGAACGCGCTAATTCAGGAACTACCGGTCCAAACTGAAAAATTCTTTTTGCGTTGGATAGCCCTTTGTTCGTGGAGTGCTATAGGCTATATATCATCACGCTATACTCAATAGGAGCGGAGCAGTAATGGCTAATCTCAGGAACTACCGGTCAAAACTGAAAAAATCTTTTTGCGTTGGATAGCCCTTTGTTCGTGGAGTGCTATAGGCTATATATCATCACGCTATACCCAATAGGAGCGGAGCAGTAATGGCTAATCTCAGGAACTACTGGTCCAAACTGAAAAATTCTTTTTGCGTTGGATAGCCCTTTGTTCGTGGAGTGCTATAGGTTATATATCATCACGCTATACCCAATAGGAGCGGAGCAGTAATGGCTAATCTCAGGAACTACCGGTCCAAACTGAAAAAATCTTTTTGCGTTGGATAGCCCTTTGTTCGTGGAGTACTATAGGCTATATATCATCACGCTATACTCAATAGGAGCGGAGCAGTAATGGCTAATCTCAGGAACTACCGGTCCAAACTGAAAAAATATTTTTGCGTTGGATAGCCTTTTGTTCGTGGAATACTATAGGCTATATATCATCACGCTATACCCAATAGGAGCGGAGCAGTAATGAAACATGTTGCAAAAACGGGGAAAAATTATTAGTTTTGAGAGCTTCCGTTGCGTGCGCTGCGTAAACGGTTAAAGTTATGCAACAATGATGTATGACGGGATTGTTCCTCTTAAAAAGTTCTAAAAAATATATATTTAGGGTTTTTACATTTATTTATTAGAAAAATTAACATAAACTAAAATAGTAATTATTACTCATAACAAAAACTGTACTTATTTACAAAAGAGAATAATTTGAATCAAATAAACAAATAATCAAGAACACAAAAATAGCTAGCGAAAAGATTGTGAACGTCCGTCCGATCCAACAATTAATTAATGACAGCTAAAACAAATATATCGACGACGCAATGGTCAGCGCGAGCTGGCCATTTTAAACCAAAGAGGATATAATCCTACGTTACAGTTGCAGCTAAACTACGCCTCCCGGTCTTCTAGAAGAATTTGCTAACTCGGCCTCTCCTGAAGAAGGTGCGTCCTCGCCCGTATTGTGGCTTGGGCTGGATGACCGCTGCAACTTGTCAACATGAACCCAACTTCTTGCAACGAACTTTCAACGTTGCTTCCACTCGTTCTGTGATCTTCGATCTCATCCTCATCACCTTTAAAACACATTTTTATATATTAGTGAAGTCAGTCAATAAATGGTTAAAAAGTAAGAGACAGAGCCCTCAGGTTATCTCAAAACTAAACTAGCAGAGCCCTCAGGTTACTAGTAAATATGAATGTACAGAGCCCTCAGGATATACAATTCAAGAAACGCAAAGTAAGAGACAGAGCCCTCAGGTTATCTCAGAACTACACTAGCAGAGCCCTCAGGTTACTAGTAAATATGAATGTACAGAGCCCTCAGGATATACAATTCAAGAAACGCAAAGTAAGAGACAGAGCCCTCAGGTTATCTCAGAACTACACTAGCAGAGCCCTCAGGTTACTAGTAAATATGAATGTACAGAGCCCTCAGGATATACAATTCAAGAAACGCAAAGTAAGAGACAGAGCCCTCAGGTTATCTCAGAACTACACTAGCAGAGCCCTCAGGTTACTAGTAAATATGAATGTACAGAGCCCTCAGGATATACAATTCAAGAAACGCAAAGTAAGAGACAGAGCCCTCAGGTTATCTCAGAACTACACTAGCAGAGCCCTCAGGTTACTAGTAAATATGGATGTACAGAGCCCTCAGGATATACAATTCAAGAAACGCAAAGTAAGAGACAGAGCCCTCAGGTTATCTCAGAACTACACTAGCAGAGCCCTCAGGTTACTAGTAAATATGGATGTACAGAGCCCTCGGGATGTACACCCAACAAACGCAGAGCCCTCAGGGTGCGTTATCAGTACTACATCCGCCGCCCCTTGGGTGCGGAGCGTACCACAAATGCAGAGCCCTCAGGATGCATTACACTATGAGTAGAGCCCTCGGGATACTCGAAATACACTTAGCGCTTAGTAGATCGGGCCGTTGTGCGCGAAATGCCGGCTCTGGGTCTAGCCAGCCCCACTCCTTCCAGAAGCGCAGGATCGTTCTGGTTCCTCCACAGGCTTCTCGGAGTGACCCCGGTGTAGCGAGGATTTCAGCCCGCTGTGCAGCTACACCTCCGCATTCCAGGATAACATGGGAGGCTGTTTCGTCATCCGACAGACATTCCCTGCAAAAGGGGCTGTCGATGATACCTAGAACATATAAATGTTTGTTAAATGGGCAGTTTCCACCTCCATTGGTACTGCACACCTTTGCGGAATAGATTAGCGATACATCCCGTTCGCAATGAATATCCAGGTATGTATCTCCAGCAAGACCTAAAAATTGTCTCACCTTCTTAACATTGTTAGGCATACAAGATTTAACTAGAGCTTCGATTTTATACGCGCTCGGCTTTACCTGACCAAAACTTATTGTACAACTCAAATATTTAATCTCCTTCGTAATAAAAGTACACTTCTTAAGAATTATTGGAAAAACCTGCAGTAGTCCTCAATACCTCTTTGAGAGTTTGCAAACCTTCCTCGACCGTCATACTTGGCACTAATACATCATCGATATATACAAGCACCTTACCAGATTCAATAAAAGGTCGTAGAGTTCAATAGGGAAAATGGTTGGAAGCTTGCACAAGCCTGGGATCCAGTTCTACATTTAATTAAATCGGAACCCAAAAGACCGGCTGCTAGACTTGCAAGACACTGCGAGCTCATTCTGCGTAAACATAAGAAATGATTAGGTCGTAGAGTATTACTTATAATACGTTGGTATACGACAGGGACGTTGGAAAGTCCATATTATGGCATTTTCAGATACTCGTAATGCCCTTCAGACGTTACGAAGCCCGTATATTGAATTGAATCGCTATTCATTTTAATTCGATGAAAGCCTGTAGCCATGTCAAGGCTAGTAAAATAGACGGCCTTGCCCAAAAACGATCTATATGGTCTTCAATAAGTGGTAACGGATAGCGATATTTAACAATATTTGCATTTAATGCACGGAAGTCCACACATATTCTTTCACTACCGTCTTTCTTCTTCACAAGAAGAATGGGACTAGAGAACTCAGATTTCGATTCTCTAATTATCCTTTTGTCGAGCAAATTTTTAACTATCTCTCAGACTCGTATTTTCTCATGATAGGATATTTTGTATGGTCTATAGACTATGGGTGTTTTATTGTGCAGTCGAATATGCATTGATCCAGTGGTAACGGTAGTAATGGCTGTACCAGTAACGAGAAAATTAGTAAATTCATTAATTACACAGAGCAAATACTCCCTCTCAATACCAATAACAGGAGTATTAATATTGAATTGATGCACACTCAATCGTACATCAAAAACTGTCTTGGATCGCGTTAAACTTTGAGCACCTCGCATTCAGGTATAGACCACACTCTCTCTATTAAGTACCAGTATTACAGGAATACTGAAATATTGATCGGGCACCACATGGAAATCTACTTCAAGTGTAATCTCAGGAAATGCAACAGTTAATGTGGTAGAAAAGCTAGACTCAATATGTTCACTTCCAATACCACGCAATGTACAAAAAGGAGTTTGGGTTCACTGAAAATGTTTGGTTACTGATTCCGTTATTAAAGAGATTTGAGAACCACTGTCTATAAGAATATCTACAGGAACCCCTTGTACCACTGCAGTTGCAATATCATTAAACTTGTATTCATTTACAGCTTCGCGTCAAAAATTTACATTACATTTTCCGCGTGATTCAATACGCTGTTTTGCGAAACAATCTTCAACCTTATGACCTATCTTTTTGCAAAAACCACACGGTTCAGACCTTAATACTAAGCTATCTGTATAAAACCGCTTCGAAGTTGACGACTGATTTTTATCAGATTCGTTATTTTGTTTAAAACGTTTAGAGCAAGTGGTCTGTTTATGTCCAAACTCCCCACAAGTAAAACATTTTGACTTAGCACCTGAATTATCTTTTTTGTGCGAATAGTTTTTATTGTTAGGCTTATTATTAGGACGTGATTTGATCTGTGCATTCGAATAAGGTTTAATATAAAACTGATAAAAAGCTAACTATATCACAAGGTAATAAATTCGTATTCATAGCAGCTGACCGGATGTGAGGCTCGGTTATGTCACGCACTATATTCGCAGAAATTAGTTCCTCACTTAACCCCGAACAATTCTTAAACGCAGTAACGAACGTCTAGCATATTCAGCATATGTGGAATACTCATCTGAATCGGTCTTTAGAAGATCAAAAAGAATATTTGTAATATCCACTCGACACGGGCATAATGATTGCAACTCTCGCTTGAAATTAGACCAAAGGCGATCATTAATTGTCCACTTATTAAGCCAGACACAAGCATCACCCTTTAGACAATGCCCTATACGTGCTATTCACGGTCGTCCCATCGGTTAATATTTTGCAGATGTTCTACCTCATTACACAACACATTAAAATCATGTAAGGATGGGTAAAAATTCGAAATAAATATATGGTTGGATCTTACCGGGTTAAGCGCCTTGATAACTGTTACTAGCTTATTTGTCACCTCATTCATAACACCTTCGGTGGTGGAAGGCGACGCACGCATCCACGCTACATGCGCGGGATACATTGCTAGGCGGTGCTGGTAGTGAACCTCCAACCCTAGGTCCGTCAGGCTCGCACGGCATCGGTGGTGTAAGCGAGCGTGCGGTTTGTCCCACGGGTAGCTGCAGTGCACGCGAAGTCACCTCAGCACACACACACTAGTTTTATCTGCATTGTGAATCCTGGAATCATTTTGTTCAAACGCATTTAATCTAGAAATTACAGATTCAAGCTGTTGCTCAATTCTCGAAACGGAAGAACGTTCACGACTCCTAGCTCCACTTTTAATTTTAATATTCGGCATGGCGAACAAACAAGAAAGTAGGGATTAAAAACAAAGAATTTTAATTTTATACACGTCTTAGAAAATGGCGTCAGAATGTGGCACAATCCCACTTCTGAATTTAGGGTTTTTACATTTATTTATTAGAAAAATTAACATAAACTAAAATAGTAATTATTACTCATAACAAAAACTGTACTTATTTACAAAAGAGAATAATTTGAATCAAATAAACAAATAATCAAGAACACAAAAATAGCTAGCGAAAAGATTGTGAACGTCCGTCCGATCCAACAATTAATTAATGACAGCTAAAACAAATATATCGACGACGCAATGGTCAGCGCGAGCTGGCCATTTTAAACCAAAGAGGATATAATCCTACGTTACAGTTGCAGCTAAACTACGCCTCCCGGTCTTCTAGAAGAATTTGCTAACTATATTATAAAACAAAGTCCCCCGCTGCATCTGTCTGCCTGAACGTGTTAAACTCAAAAACTACCCAACGTATTAAGATGAAATTTGGTATGGAGACAGTTTGAGACCCTGGGAAGAACATAGGCTCCCGAGAAACTACTACTTTTATACCGGAAAACTTTAGCCTGAAAAACTTTATAACGCGGGCGGAGCCGCGGGCAAAAGCTATTATTGATATAGTTATATAAAAGGTTGATGGTAAAGTTCAAGTTGGAAACTGGAACGCCTTCTAGCTCCATTAGTGCCCTCTCTAAGATCGAGCGGGCTGGATTGTTATTTTTCAATAAATATGTTTGAGACGATCAGCTAAGTCCGCAGGTTGTAGCGCCGGCGCGGGGTGCCGCACACCCTTTTTACTCTCGGGTAAAGATGGCTTAATAATAATTTACATCCTGTCAATAAGGAATGAATTAGTTTAAAATGGTATAAGTAGTGCTTCGCAAACATTACAGCTAAAATTCATACACCAACGGCATCATGGCACTTCTTAATAGATAGCAGAAGGTCATCGAACAAACTGGCATTTAAATATACTGTTATTAAATGTAAATAAACTTTGAAAGAATTCTCGAGTTTTCATAATATAATATGCAAAAAACCTTTTCCCCAACCTAACATTAAGTACTTATCATTTGCGGAAACATGCAAATGGTTTAAATATTATATTATGATATTTTACTATAACTTGCAGCGTTGGCCATAACATTTTTAACCATTTCGATAACGGTTTAACATTCGTGGATGTACGTTCGTACTATGTAAATAGACAATGTACATGTGTGCTGAGTACAGTGGGATGTGTGTTTGTTTTCCCAAAAAAACTTTTTTTTATTTTGTGATATTTTTCACTATAGTTAAGGGTTAATAGGTATACATGTGCGTGAGTGTCTTTCTGATTGTAAGTTGCTGTTTCGATAGTTTCTTAGTAGACGCGAAATGTACTGAAGAGACACGTAGTAGGGGAATTAGGGCGTGTAATATTTTTTGTTGTAATCTTTGATACACTTTTTAATTTCACATCCATGGTAAGAGTAATTTATTGTAAAGCGTACTATCAGGAGAGCATGTTGTTGTCGTTTAGTAACGAAACGTCAAAATGACCTGTTATAGGATTCACAAATATAAACACAGAGTTTTATAAAATATATTTATTATAAATGAGAACGATACTTGAAACTAATTACAATAATATCACAATAATGATTGTCGCGCTTGCGCCAACCACATCTGATTCTGTCCTTAATGCACTTCGCTTACACTAACTTATATTACATGGAACGCGTCCACTGATGGAATGATTACAAAACAATTACAATGGTGCACAAACGTCATGGATTCTGTACATAAATACCAGAGGCACTGAACTGGCTTATAAACATTGGAAGCTACAGGCGACACTCGCCGCCGCACATCGTGTGTACGAGTCGTACTCGGTGCGCGTGAGTATCTAATACTGAAACCACGTCAACACATCAATTATTTCCTTAGAACTTAGATATTGAATATTTTCGTACAACCAGTTCGAAAATCGAGACCCAAAACATTTGTTGTTCCTGTCACGCGTGTGCGTGAGGGAATAAAATGCGATTTCGGGCTCCGTTGTTTAAATTGAGATGTGCGGTCCGATCGTGAAGCGAGTGTAATGGTGCCGCGGGTGTTGCGGCATGTTGCGGCATGTTGCGGCGTGTTGCGCGTGTTGCGGGTGTAGCAGGTTAGACGAGCGGGTAGGAGGCGTCGGTGGCGATGCCGCAGTGGTTGTCGCGGTTGCGCGCCATCTTGATGTATCCGAGCTCGCCCCACGTGCGGCTCCACGAGTTCTTCACGAGCCAGTAGTCGCCGCCGGCCTCGTCCGTGCCGTACCCCACCACCAGCACCTGCACAATACATGCTGAATATTAATACCGCCACTCAATACTCACCGTTGCACACATATCTACTTAGTGTTATAATTTAGGTACATATTGGGAGAGCTATTGTAAAAGTTGCCCCAAGCCAATAGCTATACTTCGCACCTATAACAATAAATAGTTAGGTCATTAATGGACATTACATTCGAACTACACTGAATTTACCGAGACCCAGTGTAGTAACTTTGCCAAGTCAGAAAATAAATTAAGATGTCATAAGTAATCGAGTTGGCGGCTCGGTATCAGGGTGGCGACACACACAGGTCACGGCGACCGCTGATAAGAGACTACGTGCGACCCACTGACACGATGATTTGCAAAGTGTTAAATAGGTACCTCTCACATAATCGTCCTGTTCATAGTTTGACGTACTAGCAACAAACTACTTGGCCTCCGTTGTTGGAAAACCAATTCCCAGCAATACATTTTAAAATCACAGACTGAGGTAAAAGGACAAAAACCACTGTTCATAGCTTATTTATATACTGGTTCTGAATTTGCACAAGATTCATTTATTATTGTAGATATTAAACCATTTTGTTTTGTCTTCATCACTTCTGATGACGCTTCTGTAACACCTTAAGTATTTCTTTACAATATAAACGGTGAGGTAATAATGCGTGGTATAACTACAGCAATCGTTTTTAAGGTCGCCATATTGCTATCCTCTATATAACATTATGTAAGCAACGGTATGTGTTTTAGTTTGGTGAGTTTTATCAGACTATCAGGCCAGCCAGTTGGTCCCTGGCGTGCAAGTAGTATCGCGGAGCCTGCGGTACTTACGCCGTGGTCGAGGTCAGTGGAGGAGCACTCCGTGTCGTAGTAGACGCCGCCCGAGTAGAACTGGAAGCTGTTCTGCGAGGCGTCGATGGCGACGGACACGGGGCCCACGGTGGCCACCGCCTGCATCAGCTTCTCCTCGTCACCTGAGGGGATGTCCACGAAGCCCACGTCTTCAGCGCCAGAGTTCTTCGGGTTGTACCTGGGACAAGCACACTCGTCATACACTTAAACACACTAAACTATTTTATTTTTTTGGTTGAAGTTCACTTTTATTTGTAGTGATTTAAATTTGGTGTGCCGATGAGAGAAAATAAACTGCTAAAAATATCTAGCTATTAGTAAGTCTCTCCTGAAATAAATAATTTTCAACTATCTTATTTTGTATTTGATGTTTTGTAGGTATTGAGGAGTTTGAACAAAAGGACTAATGTATAATTAGCCAACGATGGAGCCACAATCTAAAAATCGAATTGAATGTATAATTATGTATGTGAATAAAATGCGATTAACCGGTTATCTATAATTATTTCGTGCAGCACCAGATGTATTTCTGAGCCTGTTATGCTAATTTAAAACTGATAACAGTCATACGAGCAGTTTTCAACACTAGTGATGTGAAGGAGCAGCACGCTGCGTACGAGTTGATGTATCGTGTGGTACCTGCACTTGTCGTCGACACCCTCGTACGGGTAGGTCTTCTCCGTGTCGATGCCGCCGTTGTCCTTGATGTACTTGAAGGCGTTGTCCATGAGGCCGCCGTTGCAGCCGTTGTTGCCGTACGTCGACGAGCAGTCGATCAGGTTCTGCTCCGACAGCGACACCAGGTATCCGGACTTGCGGAAGTGCTGGCCTTCCAGAGCGCCCGTCTAATGATAAAAAAAATATTTTTACACTTACTAGCCTAGTGTCACACTGTAGTACCGTCTAAAACGTATCTGCTGCCTAAAATAGAAATGCTCACGCCCCTTCCACTGCAAAGAAGAGGAAGCCAAGTGGCTCACTAAGTTTCCTAACTAATATTTAAAAAATGAGTGTATATTTGTTACTACATCTTCACGTCATTACTATTCAAACCATTAATCAGGTCACTGCATATACATATACATTATGGAGGCCACAAAAGTACATAATATGGAACCTTTCATCCAGAAAAAAGCACTCTTCCGAGGGATAGACATTGATTGACAAAATTTACATGAATCCTTTACATGTAACTCCTGCTCAGAATGGCAATGGTCTAAAACAACGTATAGATCATTCTATGTGTTGCAAGCTGCGGGGCCTGTGTCAGTGTGAAGCACAGGCAAAGGATAGTTAGACGATAAATATTAATGATTCGAAAGATTTGGACCTATGTGTATGTAGATAATAGATAATATAGATACTTGTGTACCCACTACCCTAATTTTTTTTATTAATTCTTATTATAATACGTAATTATGTTGTGATTATAATATATTTAAATAAGTGCAATTAAATTATTAGAAAGATCAAACGCCTACTTATTACTTTTTGTACTATTTTTTGTTATAATATTACAATTTTAATGCCTTGTGTCCGATCTCGTTAAGAAGATTTATTAATTTAATATATAGTCAAGTGACATGCAATATGATGCCAGTGTATCTTGTACATCGGTCAGATTTAAAAATAGAAAAGCAAAAAGTTGTTAAGTATAAACAACAAAAAAACTCGCCAGCAAAGACATTAAACAATATAGTTAGTTATAGAAATGACATCGATATCAATTTTGTGCTCCAAAAGTTAGTATCCATTGATAATAAGTCGTTGTATAATATGAAATGCCCGTGAAACAAAAATAACATATTTACAAAATATAATATGCTTGTATGTGCATTAAAAAATATGAATTACTTTACATTTTTTTTTATTCCACTGTAGATTGAGTAAACATCGCATGAGCACAAAATTCTTGTATGACAATCTTTTCAATATCCGCTCTATAATCTTAAAACTCTTTGGTCGTCAGAAATAATATTATTATCTTGGAGTATCAGTTCGTGCATGTCAACTAATATAGATATTATGTATTAAGCATGACAGCCATCAAACATTATTAATAGATTTAGCCTCCTCAGAATGTCTTCTAATCAAAACTATAATTACACTACAGAGATAATTAAATTCTAAATTAACATTTAAAACGAAAAGCGATATTTTTAAATAAGTATCTATATTTAGAAAAGATTTCGTTTTGTAAATAAATATGACCTTTAAGGTGGTAGCTCAAGTGGTATTTCGGCATTTAAAATTTAATATGACGAAATTTTAAAGGCAGAAATATCCATGATTATTAATTATTTTTACATTTTTCTTTCAACTGCGAGAACTAATCACTAACTAGACGTGAATTTAAATTCTTTACTTGCCAATACTTGTTTAGTTACCCAGATTAAAGGTGAAACAAAATGTATGAAAATGGACCTTGAGCTACCACCTTAAGTTTTAGTGTATTAAAACCAAGTGTATCTGTTACATTATTGCACAATAACTTATTCCAAAAAAGGGGCAAAACAAAGGGCTGGTAGATGAAAATACTTGTTTAGCGGCCGTCAGGCGCGACGATGTTTGGACCCTTATATTGCTAGGTTAATTTTGTAACTCTTTAAAGGACTTTTCGTGCCACACTTTAAACTTGTAACACCCATCTCTACGTGTGGGTCAAAAGAATAGCGCTCCGTCGACTCACGATCCAATACAATATCTTGCATAGAGAAACTTTACAGAACGACTGGCTATTCCCATTCGGGTCTCGGTGAGAAGATAAAAATAGCAAAATAAGTATCAAATGATAATTAAAGAGCCCGCTTTACATTCTTTTTTAAGGCATCCAGTTTCTCGGCATAAAATCCACTTCGATATGAATGTCTTCGATAATAATAAACTTTATAATCCATTTTATATGTTCAGTGACCTGTATGTAGTCAGAGTCCAGTCGAACATTCCGCCGACATGCTACGACGGCAGACATCGACGTTCGCGTGACAGCGATAATTCGATTACCTACCTACACGAGGTAATTGTTAGCGCTCGATCTCATACAGGTTGTATTGATTTACCACTCTCAATAATTAATTATTCCATTAATTCTAGTAGGTGAAGATTCTAGTTGAAAACCAGCGCCAGGCACACTTTGCCGGGAATTAGTGCTGAACTGGCACCTTTTCGGCAGTATTATGGGATGCACGTTGCCCGAAACCTCTCTGTATTTTTGTATCTTGTCAATGTTTGTGTGCGTTCCAGTATATTGTGCCAATAAATGTTTTTTTCTATTATATATTCTATACACTCTTACTATCTGATATTGGTAAGTATATGTTGTAACTGTGACACATAATGTGTTTTCTTTTTCTTTTCTTTATACAATAGAAATCATAAATAACAAGGAAGCAAGTTTGAAGGAATAAAACTTGTTATTAGCCGCTGATTAATAAGGCGGTGGTAACTACTAACTACCCAGCGGTCAGTATTTATAATCTCTGTCTTTATGTTTTCGATTATTTCACCATTAAATCCAAAGAGTAAAATTATAATAAGAAACTATTAAAAGTTAAGCTGCGGAAGGATATTTTCACGAAGCAGAGGCGTGTACAGAAAAAATCGCGCACATCCACTAGATACATGTGCCAGCGACCAGACATATGGAAATGGTAATCCAAGTTGTTTTTGTTAAAATTCACTTTTTGCTCGATTAGATCTATCTGCATAATTTAGTTGAATTACTTTCCTGTAGGTAAATGTTAATCGACAAGGAAATCTATTTTTTACGATATATTTAAAAATACTGAACATTAAATTCCCACATCATAATTTTAGCAGAATATTTGTGTAGAATATGTTTCAATAGAATTTAGCAATAGTACGTATTTATTACACGCACCGATGTGTGATTTTTTAAATTACTATCCTCTGGGTATTTCCCGCGATACGTCATTTCTACGGAGCAGCGGCGTGCACTGTGTGAACTAGCCAAGCACAATAGGTTGCGGTTTACGGATATCAAGTTTTTTACTGGCGATTCCGATAGGTACTATTATCTGATGCCTCAGGGCAAAGAAAATAAAGTTAGACTAAACTGGTTAAAAGAGGCTGACGAATACACTTGGCTTCACTTTGGAACACATATACCAGTCCAGATAGAATTCTACTGATGGGAGATGCGTAGCCTTCGCCAGGAGCCACAATTATGCCGGCCCATTTGACGGTTCAAATGGCGTCCCATTTGAACCGTATTGAATATACACAGACTGGGATCAGTCTGTGTATATTCGGTAATATACACAGACTGATCCCAGAACGCTAAACTTTCGTGGACAGCTGCGGCGGGTTTCAGCATCTTATGCACAGCGGTGGCTATCCGGGCGGATATTTGGTGTAGACGGTATACTCACGGTGCTGAAGGCCCAGCAGGAGCCGCACTTGCCCTGGTCCTTGACCTCGGTGACGGCGCCCTTCTTGGTCCAGTCGACGTGGTCGGGGTACTTCACGTGCGCCGGCGGGATGAACGTGGCGCCGCGGACGTCGTGCTTCTTGCCGTAAAGACCCTTGTTGTGTCTACACAGTACAAACAGACAGACATACAATAAAGGAAAGTCAGTTTATACCTCTATCTTCTAAGAATAAAGTAGGGGGGCTCCTAGTCCGGGTCACGAAACGTGATAAATGTGATTGAAAATATACGGAAAAAAAATCTAAATTGTAAAATGTAGGGATATTGTGACTGCATTTTCGGATGACCAACACCTCAGTCCGCTCAGTGACCATGAAGACTGCGAAGTCTTCGAAACGTCGACAGAAAAATCATCATTTAAAAACCGCAAAAAAATCCGAATAATTGTTTTATTTCAATGTCTAACAGTCGCGTCAACATTAATCATTGTAATAGAACCCCTAGTCATAACTGATTACGAATACAAATTTCAATACCGGTCAACTAGTTTGTTTTTCCGAAGCAAAAAAGATACAATTTTCCTTATTCGACAGAAACGACTTCCTCCAGTTGCTCGGTGGAAGGTTTTATGATACAAAAAATAACTAACAATTTTAAAGCTGAATATTTAAAATAAACTACAATCCTGTAGGTACGTAATACTAATTATATAACTAAATATTAGCGGTGAGTAAGTCTAGCCTAGTACATTACAGAGCACCGAGCGCGTCTGTTGTATAAACATTTTGTAATAATACGTTATCCGATTATAGTTGTATGCAAATGATAGCCGCGACAAACCCATTGTAATAGCAAGCAGAAAAACACTGTTTTTATAGATAATAGTAATGTCTTTTCTGGTTATTACTGGGTAAACCAGAGAGGGTGAAAGCCTTTTTAATAGCGTATATGCGGGGGTCAAGCCCCGATAACACGTCCAAGTACGTGTCCCTAAGTTAATCAATAATTTAATAAAACAACAATCGGTCACACTTCGCGCGATTGCGTTTACAATTACTTGGTAAATGGTTTTAATATTTTTTTTTAATTTGTTCCGCCGCGGTGATTTCATTGCATCTGAATGTTATCGATGTACTTTACACAAGCTTCTGTTCGCTGCTCCGCCCGCGTGAATAAGTTTTTTCCGGGATAAAGGTCCCGCTTTATATTTTCCCGGGATATAAAGTAGCCTATTACACTCAGGAGTAATTTAGCTTCCTATTAGTGCAAAAAAAATCAAAATCTGTTCAGTAGTTTCTGAGATTAGCGCGTTCAAACAAACAAACTCTTCAGCTTTACATATTAGCAGTGGAATTTAGTTGTAAAACTATAATCGGCACCATCTCATTACCAAAATAAAGTTATAATTTGAAACCGACAGTCGACACCTTCATATCTGATACAATAGGCAGTTGAGAAAATACGCGAACAATGGTTCATACATTTAATTCGTACGAAAACATGATAGGACGCAAGCTTATATCGATCAATCATATTATGTATTTTTCGAGTTAAAATACAGTTATTACATTTCCCACTTTTTTACAGAGACATGTAGGTATATAGTCCTATTGCCATGTAGAGAGAACAATTTAGTGCATTGTATGATCAGGCGAGTTTAGCACTCGCGTCATATTGTGAATCACAATATTATACATATTTTAAGCAAAAATAATTTCTTTGTTTGACGAGTCATTAGCGTCAAAGCGAGCAATAATTGCAAATCATGTTAGAATGAATTCAGTGGCAAGGCAAATAAAGTACAGATTTGCATGTTTCATTATTATTTGCGTATAACATATCCACTGCCACAAATTAAATATATAGTAGTTACATTTTCCGCATAATTATTACGCGCGTTCTCAATTAAATGCCTGATAAATAAATTATTCACAATAATAGTTAATTAATTATTTTTTTCCACAATAGCACGGCATTGTGACTATATTGTTACTGATAAAATTGCTGACCACAGAAAATATGGTGCAACAGACTCCTTAGGGCTTGCCACGCCGCAAAATCAGTTCGGCTTGTTGGACCTTGGGACCGCGCAGAGAGCAACGGAAAATCACATAATACACAAATATAGTGTAAATGTGGTGGAAAATACACCATAAGGCGTGAGGATTAGGAGCTGAACACCCAGTAATCAGTACAGCAGACAATTCTGACCGTCAAGGAACGTATCATCTCCAAAGTTGTCATTATATTTGTCTACACTCTACACTATACTCATATCAGGTAAACTAGCAGAAGTTGATATCCGCAAGCTACTTTTAGTTTGTTTTTTTTTAGTTTAACAATCATGGCACGTTGACTTCTGCAAATATAGAAGCTTGCACGACTTTTGGCGCAAGTGTAAACGCATGTATAAATTCTTGCTCAATAAATTGTGAGATCTTGTTAGTACATTTATTGGATGGTACTCACTTCGCGGTCCTGTTGTACCCGTTCATGGCCTGTATGAACTCGTGGTGCAGCATGTCGGTGTACTTGTTCGGGCCGAGCTTGTACGAGACGAGTCCCTGCTCGTACAGCTGGTTGTGCTTCGCGATCTTGTGCTTGTTCTCCGCGTAGATCTTCATGCGGAACCGGTCCTCCACCTCGCTATCGTACTTCTTGTCGTGTTGCATCTGATCATAATAATATGTTTATAGTAGGTGAATTTTATAGTAGGGTAGGGATTAGATGGTAAAGTTCCTGCTGATACGCCCAGTTAAAGTCCCTGTTCCAACGCTTGATTAGCAGATCTTCTGTCTATCAACATTGTTGTAGACCAGTCACACAACACACACTTTCATACATAACAATGAGATAAATAACATCCTAAAGTTTTTCTTTTCTTGTCTTTAATCTTTTCGATCAGACTGAAGTGTATTACCTCGTCAGCTCCCTGTATCTATCAGTAGTTATTTTCTAAAAACAATATTTACGTCAAATGTCCATGAGCACACAATTTGCTTCACTAGTTGACTATAATTTTTCTCCATATTTAATAATATGACCATTGTTTAGTCTGGGCCATAAAAAGCCAATTACACATATAATTGAACGCAGGGGGAGATCATACGCCAAGGGACTATTTATTGAATTGAAAAATATCGACATTAAATCATGTCGAGTTTACGCTTCCCAGAAAGGGCGCCAGTAAACGAAAATTGTCTTCATTTATTCGATGGAGTGTAAATTACCTCACAAAAGGCCAGTAGCGACTAGGAGCTTCTTTATATAAATAAACGTTTGTAAGTGGCATAACTAAGCTCGTGTTATTTTATTCTATATTCTATAAACAGTACGTCGTCTGTTCTAGCTATCCCCATATAAAAGTTTATCAATCCCAGTACATCGGTTAAATCGTGGCCAAAATATTAGCCTGAATTAGCAATTTTTATAATAATAAATAGTACCCATAAGGAATAGAAGTGGTGATAGCCTAATAGGGGACCGGACAGGTATTACCAAAAAATCTGAAATTCAGTTTAAAGTAAAGTTTGTAATATTAAAAATATTATCTCATATTTGTTTTTGTAAAAGAGTTGTGATTTGTATTTTTAAATCAGTAAATAAAATATAATAATTATAATATTTTTAGTCTGTTCTTTACGGCAAATGAAACACCAATCACGGCGCATGACGTCACACGTGGGTAAAATGTAAACAAACAGACGTCATCTGGATGTCATACCGCGTTGTGTTATTTTAATGCTTTAAAGGTGTTTTTTGACACAGAACTGCTCTAATAATTAATATTAATTTATACGGGACGTTGTTACTATCTTCCAACTTAACGTTTACAGATTGTTTAATCGTTAATCATAATGGACCGCAAAAAATATCGTTGGTGCGTCGTACCTGAATGTAATAATACTTCTATATCTACCAAACAAATTATTTATTGATGTACCACGAAAAGCAGATATACGAATAAAGTGGTAGCAGTTAGCAAGACGAACTTGTGAGGATCACTTTGATGTAAGTAATTAAAAAATAGTGTTTCGGTTTAAAATAAATCGATGAATATTTCAATTAATTAAATCATTTGTACACCCAGGGAGGTTATGGTTATGAGATGTATTTATTTATGTTTTAGCTGCCACATGATATGGAATAGAATATTTATTTATATAGAATTCTGGTTGTTACACAGTAACCTGAGATTGCCTGAGATTAACACGGTCTATGCAGTGTTGCCAGATCATAATTTCTCTTTACCCCAGGATTATTGGAATTTAAAATTTTACCCTTAAACCAATCATAAATAATTCGGTACTTTTTTTCTATATCCTTATCTATGCAGACGCCACTTCTTTCTTCACTTCCACTTCAATAATTATTAATTTAATTATCTCATTTTATTAGGAACAACTAGCTGTACACGAAAATTGTATTGAATAAAAAATTATAATTGTTTCATGGCCTACAATTTTTGTAGGAAACATCTTTCTCTAAGCTCAATATTTATTACAATACCGTGAAACAATAGCTTTAATACCTTAACTCGTTGAATTACCCCCAAAAATTACCATAAAAAAATACCCTGCTGATTCAGTTTTACCCTAAATCTAGGGTAAATAACCCTAATCTGGCATTATTGAATCACTGTTCAAATGACAAGACTTGTCAAGTTGCTTTATCCACGTATGACGTCACACAAGACGAAATGACATAATGTATCGTTTGCGCGGGAATTATAGCTATTTAACATTTAGGCATGGTTTTATGTACTTTTTAAGCTTTATTTGTGCAAAATACTATTTTTCTTGGCTATTTATATCCACAATGATCAATTTAAAACACCTTCTGAAAATTTGTCCGGTCCCCTATTGGGTGTAAAACGGACTGTCGACATACTAGATACGATATTAATGTTCGCAGGTTCAAATTTCTAAGGCACACACTCCTGACTTTACTAAAATTACGTATTATTTGGGAATTATAGCTTGTTTTAACGGTAAAGGAAAACGTAGTGAGGAAACCTGCATACCTGAAAAGTTCTCTATAGGAATTTTGAGAATGTGTAAAATCTACCGATCCGCACTAGGCCACCGTGGTGGACTAAGCTCGAAGCAGCCTTAGTAGTAGAGGAGGCCCGTGTCCAGCAGTGGGACAGTATTTAATACAGGGCTGATACTATTATTATATTATATTAATACCCATAAGTACTTTAATTATAACTTGGGCATTATTTAATTGGTAATATTTTCAAATCAGATCAACAAGTTATAGTTTTATTATAAATACAACAAAATTCATTCTACTAGAGGTCACGGTCATTCACACTGTGACAAAAAAAAGTCAACTTATTTACCATTTAATGCAAATCAAACAAATGTATACAAACAACATAAAAAACTAACAAACAACTAGTGACCTTCAACTACTCGACTTTAAATGATGTAGACTGGTTTCATAATTAATACAAATAATTAAGTACATTTAATAATCCTGAACCTGATTCTGCAGTGGTATTATTCTACGCAAATAAATAAATAGTAATTATATGGTTGACATCAATTTTAATATTTATTTATTTATAAGGACCTCCAACAAAGGATACGCGACATATAATAAAAACAATAGTGTATCATTATTAAAAACTAAAAATGTGACGTGCTTGTTCAATTATAGGAGACTATCGCATGTTAATGTCAAATATAAACATAATTACGGATGAACTATAATATAGGCTTTGTAATTAGTGCAGTATTAACGTGGAGTGAAAATACTTTCAGTTTTAATTGTGATCTTGTTAAAAATTATTAGCGGCAATTTTTTATTTTCGATATTTATTCTATGTTATGTTTCAATCGCAATTATGACAATAGATTTAAACTAAAAACCTGATTAAACAAAATAATGTATCTGACGACAGAAATTATCGATCAGCATAATATTGTTTATATTTTGATAATAATGCTTATACTGGTTCAGTTTGTTTGTCTGGTAATGTAGATTAAATAGCGGATGTCACATATTTCGAAACAAAACAAACTTCTTTATCGAGTTTCAAATATTTGTGTACAAATGTAACAAATAAACTTATAAATATTTTTACGTTCCGATTTGTAGAACAATGAGACGGATCACATTGCTGAGCAATAAAATGATAGTTATTTTTAATTGACTTCAAAAAAGGAAGAGGTTCTCAAATTATTCAACTGTATTTTTTTTTATGTTACCTCAAAACTTTTGACTGGGTGAGCCGATATTGATGATTTTTTATTTAATATAAATATCTAAGTGCACGGCATATTTAATTATAAAGATAATTCCTGAAAGTTCATAAAACCCACCTTCGTCTACTTAGATTGGCGTTGAATTAAGGAACATCGTATCTAAGTAGCCGAAATAACAATAATAATCGAAGTGCCAGTTATTATTCAGCTTTTGGTAATATTTGCTGATACGGAATGTTTATATGCTCATTGGACTGTGCTGTAAGTGCGTATTGTTTTCCTACTTCATGAATCATAATGGAAACGACGCCGAGCGTTGAACATTCTTTTTTGTAACAAAGCCATTTGGACCCGATGCGGTATAGCGGTACATTCAGCAACAAGGTGGGGCGATCACATGATTCTACAAACATATACTAATTTTGAGCATAAGAATACTAATTTATGTATAAAGCCTCATTTTTTAGCACGGTCAAACCAGATTAAAATATCCAAACTGCCAACAGTAAAACTAGAATGAAATTGCCGTTGAAACGAGTCGCGTGGGCATTCTCGACGGTTGCCATAATTGCGTCGACCTACTCAGCATTTTAACGTGAAGAAACTAATACGTAATGTGTGATGGTGTTATCGTTGCCCTTCCGAACACAATAATCATGTACATCATTTTGATGACTTCGATTAGTCTCTGTAACAGTGGTATCCTACCCAGGTGTACTTTATTTAATTATTAGAGGTCTAGCACATAACGGAATACAATGATGTGATTGAGTTCATTCTATCAATCTTTGGTACAAAAATAACACAAGTTTAATCATCGGTTGAGCAGCGTGAGCGCATGTCACGTGATATCAAGAACTCACCTTGAACGCGACCCATTCCTCCTTGACGAGGTCGAAGAACGAGACGGCGCTGGCGCTGGCCGCCACCGCACATAGCAGGAACACCAAACACTTCATCTTCGCACCCTGCACAAGCAAACAAACAATAATAAAAATTAATAGATCTGTATAATATTCATTTCCACAAAATAAGAAATTCTTTAAGGTTTGATATTGGAATATAAATTCTGTACGTGGTTTACCAGCTATATGTTGTTAAACAGAAATGATTTTCAGCTAAGTTCCCATATTTAAACATAGATTAGCAGTCTGCATCTATATATTTTTGGATCCGACGACGGTAGTAAGGTTCAGATTTACGTAAATGGCACAAATAATTAATTTTGTAAATATGTTTGAACGTTCAACGTTCGAAGGGACCAATTACGACTAATGCCGTTGTAAGTAGTGGATGTCCTTGGCTGCCTGTCTATTGATTTACGGTAACGGTTGATTTCTTACTGGCTACTAAACAATATTATCGATGGGATACAGTGCTGTAGCCAAATTGACACTAGTACTACCACTCGTTGTAAATACTCCTATTTACTTAAGCTGAAATAAACATTATTTGTGCTAAGTTTAAAAATCACAATGTATTGCACAAAATATTTTAATTAAAAACAAACAATATATAATAGGTATTTAGGGGCTAATATATTAATGTATCTATTATGTCCAATACGGCAGATGTCACTCGAATGAGCTGGATGTAATTATATTATATTATCAATACAGACATACTTATCAATTCATTAGACTTAGTACAAAAATAATCTTCAAGCAAACATCGCCCAAAATTAACAAAGGAAGTAAGTAAGTACTTATTTTTATATTTTTCCAGGATATCGGACAATAAGGTATTATTTTAAATTATTATCCTCCAACAAAAAATTTATCATAATAAGACCTTGAGACTATAAGGAATAAAAATGTTAAGAAAATTAGTAATTACCTACACGAAATTTTCTTCTAAACACTGCCGGTTCTGATTCGCAAATTATTAAGTATACATTTTTGCAGTACTTGTACCAACTTTTCAAATGATTAAGGAAAAATTATACTAAATATAGGTATGTGTACATTTTATGTAACGTCTTGGGAAATAAAAGATTCTATTTCAGAATTTTCAATTTAATCGGTATAACGACATACGATTTACATAAGATAATATGCAAATCTTCAATATGAGGAATGAAATATTTACAACTACCTTAAACAAAGATATAATATAAAATATTTTTAGGTATAATTTGGAGTTAATTCCGTCGTAACTCGTTCTATTTACGTACTTAGATGCCTTTGTTTAACTTTGTGTATTTACATCACCTTGATTTTATACGTGCGAGGAAAGAACGAAATTTATGTTTATAATATTCCAAACACGGACGTAATTTAATTAGTACTATTTCCATGTCCTAATTTCATTTCTCTACAAAGGTTGAAATTGCGATGGTGATACGCAGCAATGCTGGTCGTCTGACTATTAATAAAACTAAAAAAATCTACTTTGCTGTGCATTGAGATGAGTCAACACAAAGAAGGAATAAAGATTCATGTACTCATTGATACTTTGGTAACATTACCTTCTACCTAACATAAAAAAATCTCAAATACAGTGCAACTTACCGCAGAACCTTTGTTCTCGTAGTTTTCTTAACTTTCCTTTATTTAATTTGAAATAAAATAATTACGATTTTTATTCCTTACACTATTTGTGCGACGCGTGCACTCCTTATGATGACAAAATCGTTTGTGTTTGTCTGCGTATTTGTTTTCGGCCTTCATGCATGCCTCAAGAACCTCATACCGGATATTGTCACAGACTATACTAAACAGGTCACCATCATTCGTTCCTCACGGAGTGTGTTGTTTGCAAATTATATTTCTGAGATTTCATTACATAATGATATGGATTTATTAGTCTTAATTTTTTTCTCCTCAGTCGCATTCTTATTCCTATAGGTTTATTATATCAATTTTATCACCATTTCTATTTAATCGATACTCGATAATTAACCTAGTGACGAGACAGTACAGTTACGCTTGCCAGACTATTAAGTAAAATACACAAACTGTATAGACTCCTAGCAACCTAGTTAATACTTTGGATTTGGATAAAAATTGAACCAATTGAAAAAAAAGTAATATTGCATTTTCCAGCTCAATTTCAGTTTTGAGTCTAGAATATGTGTCCATTAAGGCCAAAGGTTTTCCTCTATCATATCTATAAAAAAATTGTGCATACGAAATTATCCCGCTTATAAAATAGAGAAATGAGTTCAAAATATTTACTATCATAATTATAGGTACCTAATAAAAATCATTGATTATTAAATACTAAACAAATTTTGTAACTTCCACTGGCAGCCCCTTTTTGTAAATGACAGATATCATGTCAACAAGCCCATGTGGGGCTCAAGTGTAAAAATTTTGTTAATTTCGACAATCTAAAATTGTGAGTGTGCGGTTATATTCAACGTTTTACTATGAAAAACGACAAGAACAACCAAAAAAACCAAAGCAGGAAAAATAAATTCCAGCTTTACAAACCGAGGAAGAAAAAAAGTGTAGAAGAAGACGCAGCTATACAATATTTACAGGCGCAGTACGACAAGGTACTAAAAAGTATTTATTAGTCATTTAAACATTATTATTAAATTTTCCCATTATTTTATATTATACTATAATTTATACTCATATTTAACCAGACACCTAAAGAAATGCACTTTTGTTTCCAGATAGTTCCCGATGAAATAAAAACATTCAAAGACTTCCCACTGTCCCAAAAGACACTAAAGGGATTGAAAGAAAATAACTACATAACGCCCACAGAGATACAGAAACAGGCTATTGGCTATGCACTGCAAGGCAAAGACATTTTGGGTGCTGCTAAAACTGGCTCTGGTAAAACGTTAGCATTTCTTATACCAATATTAGAAAAGTTATTTTGCAAAAAATGGACAAGATTGGATGGTGTAGGAGCATTAGTGATATCTCCTACACGGGAGTTGGCTTACCAGATATATGAGACTTTGAGGAAGATTGGTCACCTCCATGACTTTTCAGCTGGCCTCATCATTGGAGGACAAAACCTAAAGTTTGAGAGGAAAAGGATGGACCAGATTAATATATTAATTTGTACTCCAGGCCGACTGCTTCAGCACATGGATGAGAACCCTTTGTTCAGCTGTAGCCAGCTGCAAATACTTGTGCTGGATGAGGCAGACCGGTGCTTGGACATGGGGTTTGAGGCCACAATGAATGCCATCATTGAGAACTTACCACCTGAGAGACAGACACTATTATTTTCAGCTACACAGACCAAGTCCGTTAAAGATCTGGCTAGACTCAGTTTGTCATTCCCTACTTATGTTGCTCCTCATGAGCAAGCAGAAACAGTGACACCGGAGTCACTGCAACAAAGCTACATTGTGTGTGAGATTGATGAAAAGATTGGCATTCTGTGGTCTTTTATTAGAAACCACTTGAAACAAAAAGTATTGGTGTTCATGGCCACATGCAAGCAAGTTAAGTACATTTATGATCTGTTCTGTAAGCTGAGACCTGGAGTAAGCTTATTGGCTTTATATGGAACACTACATCAGGAGAAAAGGGAGAAAATTTATAATGAATTTTGCAGGAAATCAAATGTGGTACTTTTTGCAACAGACTTGGCTTCAAGGGGTCTTGACTTTCCTCGGGTTAATTGGGTGATTCAAATGGACTGCCCAGAAAATGTGGAGACATACATCCACAGAGCTGGCCGCACGGCTCGAGGTGTGTTTGGTAAAGGAGAAGGGCTTTTGATGCTCCAACCACATGAAGAGAAACTTGTAGAAGACTTAAAGAAAAGCAAGATACCTATAAATAAAATTGCTGTAGACCCATCTAAAGTGATTGCACCACAAAGGAAAATAGAAGGATTATTGTCTGACAATACTGAACTCAAACAATCGGCACAAAGAGCTTTTGTGAGTTATGTAAAGTCTGTGTTTCTCATGAAGAATAAGGAAATTTTCAATATTCAATTATTAGATACTGATGCATATGCTAGATCTCTTGGATTAATTGTACCACCAAGAATTAGGTTTCTGGACAAATATAATGCTATTGCGAGAAAGAATCAGTCAGAAGCGACAGTAAGTAATGATGTAATAGATAAATTAAAAGCCAATCCTGATGAGGAGACTGACCACAGTGTAGATGAGGAGGAAGAACAAGCTGAAGTTAAAGTTGAAAAGAAACCAAGACAAAAGAAAAAAGACTTAGTAACATTTGATTTCCACAATGATGCAGATAGTGATGAGGATGAATTCTTGCAAGTCAAGAGAACGAACATAGACGTAGAGGAGGTTCCAGTTGAGGAACAAAGTACATCCAAGAAGAAAGCAAAACCTGTTACTAAAGCAGCTGTTGCTAAGAAAATATTGAAGAAAAAGCTTAAAGTAAACACAAAGGTCACATTCACAGAAGAGGGGGATGTTGTAGCTGATGAAAAGAGAGATGTGAAATCAGAATTAGCTAAACAGTTTGTCAATGAGAATGTGGGAGGCATAGACATTGAGAAAGCTAAGGAAGTTTTACAAGAAGAGGACAAATACGATAAAATTAGATTCAGGGAGAAAGTGAAAGCCAAACACAAGGAGCAAAAACGTAAACTCAAGAATAAAAAGAAGGATGAAGAAGGGGAGAAAGATGACTTTGGTTCACAATCAGAATCTGATGGCCCTGATCTGTCTTGGTTGCCAGACCCTGATCAGTTATATGGCAAAAAAGATGACACTGATGCTGCAAGCTCTGATGGCCAACATGATGGAGATTCAGACAATGAACAGGCACTGTCAGAATCAGAAGATGATGAAGTGTATCATAGGTAGGTTTTTTAATCACAAACAAACTAAGTCCATGTAACCAATACTGACAAAACAAATTATAATTAGGTAATAAGTTTGGGCTAACACCAGTTAATATTGTTGCTGGGTATTATTTTAAAATTCAAGGAACATTTATCAACAATTTAGCTTCAACATTAACCTTACATATTTTTTTTCATATATCCCATAAGTTTATATTACATACACATTCTACATAATTTACAATATGTTACATTCCTGTAGTGGAATTATTGATTTGTAGTATTTTTTATATGATTTAAAAACTTTTCAATTTGTTTACAGGCCCACCAAAAGAAAACTGGTTGAAAGCAAAGGAATTCCTCAAGAAAGTGTGGCGCCTCGAAAGCTGAAGAAGGTCCAAGATATATCAGCGTCACTCTCTGTACAGGAAGCGGAAGCTCTCGCCATGCAGTTACTCAGGACTAAATGATAACTTGTACAAATATGAAAACAATAAATAATTATGCATATAATATAGTTTGTATTGTATTATTCCATTAAAATAAGAAATGATTTTTATAGTTGGAAAATTTCTTATAAGTATAATTTGCATAATAATTATAATTATAAAAATTGAAGGAAATATGCAATTTTATTACCAGATATTTTTTCCTTGAGTAGGATTTATAAATTAAAGATTTTACAGAAAATCATTCAGTCTTAAGTCCCATGTATAATTAATCCTTAGAGCAGGTGGTCATAGAGATGCGTATTGAGCATCGACCACATTTCAACACCTATATTTTCTATTTAATTTCGTAGCTATTGCCTCGAAATTGTGAGTGTATTAATTAAGTGTGGAGTTTGTAACATTTTTTAAGTAGCTGTACCGTATAGATATTATACCTATTAATCCTGTACCTAATATAAATTCCGTTCTTTGAATTTATCTCAGATCCACGATATCAACACATGAATCTAATTTAGATGTAAATGAGGAAAAGTCCGATGTCGAGTAACACAGCGTGTCTCTTTCTAGTTGAAGTTTAAATCATTTGGTCCGTTTACACATTGTGCAGTAAACACCAAATTTTGCAACAAAAGTGAATGAATCCCTCCTAGCCGAATTTCGACCACGGCGGCTAATCTCAACGGAGCTCAGCCAGGTACGCAGGAGATATTATAGTGCACAAGTATGTGCGCAATACACAGGTGCACTCTCTGTTCCTTCACTCTCATAGTCCAGTGAGACGGCAATCCGACATGACCGGAGAGAGATCAGGCGCAGGACCCACGGCTTTACGTGCTTTCCGAGGCACGGGGTATCACACCACCCACTTCCTGACTCCGAGCTGCGACTGAGTAATTTTTAAGATGGAAAAACCCAGTCACAGTTATTTTGGCCCGACCCGGGATTCGAATCGAGGACCTCAGCGCGGCAGTCGTACTTGTACCGTGTAAACTTACAACTACGCCACCGAGGCAGTCAGCAACAAACGTAGATATGATACCGCAGGAATGTGCAGCACCTAGTCAATAAAGAGGTTTTGGGTGTTTTTTTTTATACTTATTTTAAAATGGTATGATTGTACAATTATTGTGCAAGCGGTTGTATGGTTTTTTGTCCGTATGCGCTCAAATCTGGACTAAGATACCTTTCTATAGGTAATTAGCCTTAGATATGAAGCTATTTTTTTGAAAATTCTTTAATTTCATTCCCACCGGTTACTATACGGATCTACTAATTATCACTGAGGGCTTTGTGATACTGTTTAACCCAGGGGTTGAGCAGTATCGTTGTAAATATCTAGTATTTCCCATACGCAGCTCTGTCATACCTATCTAGTATCCGAACGTTTTATTACTCCATATTATTATTATATACCGTATCTTTATCAACTGGCAACACCGCAATACAACTGTCAAAGAGAAAACGGATCGTTGCACTTATCGCAAAACGCTAAAAACTGTAAAATAATAAGTTTTTCTATGGATTTATAATAATAACACGTATAGTACTTATTAATTTTAATTATGTTTTGGAGTGGAAACTATATTGCTGCTAGGGAGTTGAATTTTCTTCTCAAAGAAGAGGTACGTATTTAGTGGAAGTCTTAGTGGTTATGATTGGGCTAGTTTTCGTCTCGTACAGCACGGCTCGGGTTTTTCATTCGTGCGGGGCACCCTCGTGTCATGTTTTGTGGCGGAGTATGAGACTAGCGGCATCGGAGCCGCCGTGATGTGTACCCTGGGTGCTGTCACTGTGGTTTTTGTTCCAGAATGTGTCGCTCATCCAGGTCCTGGAGGCGGACGACATCCTGCAGGAATGCAAGGCCGACAATGCGGCTCTTGTCAAATAGTGAGTTGTTGCACAGTATTGATGTAAATATCCACCAGTCTAGTTGGAATATTAGAGATGTGTCATCTCAATATATAATAATACATTTGTATATTAAGTCTTTGTATAATGAAAATGAAAATATTTTTTTACGACGGAATATAAATGCAGCCCTGACCTCTATTTATCATAGTAGTTTTTGAGAGTTAAAAGTATTTCCTTTCTTATAAGTACTTTACTATTTGCATTGGATAACAACCAAAAACACCCTTTTTCAAGAGAAATAGGGGTATAATATAATAACATTAGATTAGAAGTCAGTAAGTGTCATGAGTATAAACATTATGCGTAGGTACAATTTGATCTAGATTTGTTTGTAGATCAATGACATTGATAACAAAGATTTATTTCAATGAAATTCTCAGATATTAAATGGATTGATATAACTGAACAGTATGTCTGGAAATAACATACATACATTATACAGGGCATAATCATACACAGGGTAATGATAATAGATTTTTAAAGTACCATATGAAGTCTGTCTAAGATATATATTTTTTTATAATGTATGATCACTAACAACAAATGAGTCAACTAATGTTATAGATGTCGACTTATAGCTTGACCTAGTAAATAGGCCCCAAATGTAGTGCAGGAAGCAAAATTTCCCAATCATTTGGTCAATACACCATGGCTACCTTTTTGTTTTCCTATGGTTCTATACACAATGGATCAAGTTGTTTGCTGACTGCTATAACTTATTTCTACCACACACAAACTTTCATAAGAGCAGGCAAATCATAGATGTGTTGCCCTTCTGAAGGGAATGGTGTAGCTATGAGGCCATGGTGGTGTTCTGGTGCCATGAGAAAATCATTTTTGTTCCACAATTTAGATTAAATGTTTTATTTAAAGAATGTAATTGTTTGTTAAAACAACAACAGCTTGCACTAAATCTCTCGCAAGGTAAACAATATGCAAGTCATTGTTACACATGCTATGTATGTACTCTACTGTGATTTGACTTTTCATATTTGTTTTTGTAATTGTGCCAATCTTATTTAGTGAAAAAGTTCCCTGGTTTAAAATTTATGTAAGTGATACAACTTAATGTTAATAGCTTAATCCCTCTTTCGTATTTTGCTAATGTTAATATAAACCATAAATATTTGATAAATATTTGTTTTAAGTGTTCAAACCTAGGATCTCTGCTTGCTAATTACTATACAAAGCTTCTTACTAATATTTCCTAATGAAAGCACATAGTATAATGTGTATGACATATTTATTTAGGTGACATACTTTTGTCTACAGTGTTGTCACTGAACATGCTAGGAACCTCCTTTTGTTAAAGAATTATAGCTTGTATTAATTATGATGTTTGACCTTTAACATTGGCCTAAATTCCACCATCAATTACAGTAGTTATTCTGCTAATATATGATAAATATTTCAGCCTCACACGGCCAGAGATCCTGGCGGAGTTAATAACCCTGATCACAGAGGAGCCTCCGCGGAATGTGGAGCTCGCAATGCAGTATCGGCACGCGAACATGGCGTGCGAGGTGCTCACCAGCCACCTGTCCATGCTCAGCGACCGGCTGTCCCTAGACGAGGTGCAGATGCACAGACTGTGTGACTTCCTGCTGCGGGATCCGCCTCTCAACCCACTGCTGGCGTCCTACTTCAGCAAGACTATAGAGATGTTGCTTATACGGAACCCAAAACAGGTCGGGTTGTATTTTTGTTTATACAAAGCAAGACACTGCAAAGTGACCCTGCTGCACCTGCTGTTAAGTGGAGTGGGTCCGAATAGTGTTGACAAATGTGATATGATTAATCCACAGTAGTCTACACAATATGCTGGCCTGTTGGAACTGTTGGAACAGGCTGAGGCCCGGAACGCGACACACTTCCCTGGGCCATTATGGCGTGTTTTAACACCTTGTCTACAGGGGTTGTTATCTGGGCTGAAATAAAATATATTCTACCACCAGCATTATGTTTAAAAGAATCAGTTTCTTTTGATAGAATTGTTTATTACATACTACAGTATTTACATATGGTAATTCGCATTTTGCTTGACCATTACTCTAGATTCTTATTGGAATTCACTGGAGTTATTTGCTAGCAACTTCTCACCTTGCCTGACACAAGGTTAAAGATTGTTAATAACAATATATTAAATACCTTAGTTGCAATCGATTTTATAATGTGCCTCTCTTTAACTTCAAGGAAATTACTTCTCTATGAACAAGGTTATATTCTACCCACCACCACATAGAGTGATGATTAACGACAATAATTTGTGATCCTACAGGACTGGTACCTGTACCATATAGTGTGCTTGCGGGTGTTGGACTTTTTCCGTTCCCGTCGCGACTTCCTGCCGAATCTGTTGAAGCACATCTCCACATCTGCCATCGCAGACATCTTCAAATACTTCATCAGGCTGGACCAGTTCAGTGAGATTGTGCTGGAGGTGAGTCTAATATATCAGAACATACATACAGTATGTGTTACTATTTACTAAGCAATAAGAGGCTGATATCTTCAATGCGATAGCCTGAGATTGTATCATCTTTTTGTGTTTGTTACTAAGCAGCAACCATCAATTAATGAAAAATTAAAAACTGCTCATAACAAGACGTAGGTTTGGTTTATTTTATTAACTCTTGGTCTCTCGTGGCTCGCCGGCGAGCCAAGACAGCTACATGACATTTGCGTGTGTCACGGGATTATAACCTTATATACTACATAATAAGGTTATTTTTCCGTCACACGCGTAGCTGTCAATGTTTGGCGGCAAACATTCAGCTACCTGTACATATTTGAAAATAAAATTTTGACAAGTCATGACGGGTTAAAGAACTGAGTTCATTCCTGTAGCCATATATATATTTACTAGCGACCCGCCCCGGCTTCGCACGTGTGCAATATTTCTCCACTATTTAATGGATGTTATTATACATATAAACCGTCCTCTAGAATCACTCTATCTATTAAAAAAAACCGCATCAAAATCCGTTGCGTAGTTTTAAAGATTTAAGCATACAAAGGTAGGGACAGAGAAAGCGACTTTGTTTTATACTATGTAGTGGTGAACCACATAAACTTTAAAGGGATTGTGGATTATATTACTATGTTAAACTAAAAGTAGGCAAGAGACCCAGAGTTAGTTCTTTTTCATCCCGGAAACAAAATGAAACCATTTCGGTCGCATTCAATTATTGAATGTGAATTTCAAAATTAGCTTGATTATGTTTAATGGTGTATGCTGGTCAGTAGGCCATAAATGCCGCCCACTAACTATGACTATATATATCTATAAATTACAATAATATGATGTGGACGAGGTAAATAATTGTAATAATATTCCACACAGATAGTTCTGCTGGGACAGATAATAAACAATAACATGCTATGTTTTGCCTAAAGCAACGGTCTCACTGCTGTGTTATAAACAGATTAGTAATAAGATAAAAATTTCTGTATGCGGACATTTTGCAATGTTTTTTGACAAATATTTGTAATTATGTGTGCCATGTGACGATTGGCCAGCTAACCATCAAGCGACTCTTATCAGATAATAATAATCAGAATTATACCTCACAGCAGCTATTGTCTGGTAATAATATAATGTGAATATTGGATAAGAATTAATGGCATTTATAGTTGGAGTAGATTGTAATGTATTTCATTACATTAACAGGCTTGATAGGGAGAGTATAGGAAATAGTCAACCATCATTGTGTATGCAATGTTGTTGCTGGCCGTATGCGACAAAACAGTACACTTTCAGCATTTCATCAGCAATACTTTGGTTTTGTAATCTAGTTGTATAAAAAATGTATAATAAAATATTGTAAGAAGGATACTCCATTGCGCTCCACGGCGGGTTGGTGTAGACATACACGCCATCTGATTCACGCCGCCAGCACCGACGGCGACACGTGATGTTGATAAACTATCGCACACCGCGTCTGCTGCAACGAGTTGTTCTTTGTCATACATATTATGTTTATTCTGGCATAGGAAAATATAGTCCAAATATATGCATGAACGAAAAAATTCGAGGGTGGTGATTAGGGATTGCAATCCGGTACAAACTTAAATCCGGCCGGATTCAGCCGGAATCGCGAGAATTCCGCCGGATCCGGATTATTTTGTGTGTGCAACATAGCGCATATTTCTAACTTCATGGCATAATATAAGGAATAATCTACGGGGAAAAATAGAAACGATTTTGTGCGAAAATCAACTCTTATTTATTTATAATTATTATCAGTCAGTTATTATATAATAATCAGTCTCAAAGATTACAAACAACAGTGAATTATTTATGGTTTAAATTAAGTTAAACCTGTTCATAAAAACTAAATTAAATCAACATCATATTCTTCTATAATCCAAATAAAAATTTCCAAAATCAACAGCTTATGGATACTATACCCATGCATTCATTACAGCACAGATCACTTTTCTTGTTAGAAATACGCTCTTAGAAAACAAATTGTATTAATAGTATCATCCTTTAGCCTACTTCTCAAGGAACTGCAAATATAACCAGCGGCCGAAAAAGCCCTTTCAGCTTCAACACTGGTTGGTTTCACTAAAGTCAAAAAGTCATATATTAGAGACAAGTATTTCCCTCTATCTCCTTCAGTTTCATAAGCGCTCATTTCTTTCTTAAGTTTTTAGTACTTTCGCACGGTTTTGATAAGAGAAATTACGTTTTTCTTAATATATCGGATCCGGCCACCGGATCCGGTGATATTGTTGGATCCGGTAGGCAACGAAAACGTACCGGATCCGCCGGATTACCGACCGGATCCGCCGGACCGGATTGCAATCCCTAGTGGTAATTGAAGCAGATAGTTCAGCCGGGTATTGTAGCCGTCATATAACTTTATTAGCAATGTACGACGGTGTGGTATAAATAGCCGTAATTCAAGTTCTGCGTAGATCGGACCACCAACAGCTAAAAATATAAAAAGTTGTGTAATGATAGATACTGTAACTTTGACTTTGCGGGTCAGTCCGCTTCGTGACCACAAAGGCTGCCAAGTCTTCGAAACGTCGGGAGACAATTTTAACATAAAAAACCCCGATAAAATCCGTAAAATAGTTTTATTTTAATAATTCAAGTTTCTTTTGTGCTTTTACAGAATTATTATCAGGTTATATTATGCTAACGTATTTTCATTTATTTATTTTTTATTGCTTTGAATGATGAGACGAGCTTGTCGTTCGCCTGATGGTAAGCGATATGACCGCCCATAAACAGGAGAAACACCATCAAACACCTTGAATCACAAAATATTGTTTGGTATTCCACTGCGTTCGCCATCCTGAGACATGAGATGTTAAGTCTTATTTTGTCCAGTAGTTACACTGGCTACAATGTCCTTCAAACCTGAACACTACAGTGACTGACATATGTTGCTTGGCGGCAGAAATAGACATTGTGGTGGTACATACCCAGACGGACTCTCACATATGAGTGACCTACCACCAGTAATTGTGTACAAAGATGTTTATTAAATAATGATATACTGCTATAAAATCTACTTAGATAAAAGCAATATCGATAAAAATATCGTGTTCCAATTTAACTCCTTCCAAAACCTAGGCTTAAGGTCATAATGCTATAATATATTGGCAGGACCAATTGTAATGTAGTACCCGCTTCCTCAACGCTCAGGTAGTTGACAGAATTAATTTGAAGAGAAATATTGGATATTAGTAGTCTAGTGGTTATATCATCTCTCTAATGAAGTCTAAAATATGAGTGCATGCATGCAAAGAAATGGTGATATGAGTGGCTGGAAACATATATGTTTACTGTTGCAATAATTTTTATTATTTTCGGTATAAAGTTAGCATCAAATATATAATATGTAGGTATACTAATATTAGAATTTGTCAGTTTGTAAATAATAGGCATTGAACTTTACTCACACAGTCATGAGTGTCATTTGAAAGGTTAATATCTAAATTGTTCTTTTTTATGAGTCATATAATGAAATATTAATATTCTTTATATTTATGAGTCACAAAACGATATAAATATCAATATTTCTAAACTTTATTTTCCTTTATAAGTTACAGGTATTCCTTATTCCAATTACTTTTCCTTGTGAATAAGATAATGAGTTATTAATGTTTCTAAGGGGTCACATAGGACAATAAATAGTTTTTATTATTATTCGTGTACATATCGCTTTATATATTTATATTCTAAATTCCACCCTTTTGTATGAAAAATATTTAGATTTTATCATTATGCGCATTGTTGCTGAACATTTCTGGTATAAAAGTATTTTTTCAAAACTTCCTATACGATTAATACTAAGAAGGGTAAAAGTTTAGCTGTTGATAGATGTCATATTTTGATGTGCAGTGGTTAGACGAGCACCAGTTCCTGGACGCGTTGATCCAGATCATCTGCGGCTCGTACGTGCCCGAGGAGTTGGAGTCGAGCGGCGGCAGTGCCGGCCGCCTCAGCCACGCCGGCGACGAGCACAACCACGACGACAGCGACGCCGCCGCCGACGCCGACACCACCCAGCGCACCACCGCCACCACCACCGGCACCACCACCGCCACCACCACCGGCACCACTACCGCCACCACCACCGGTAGTGACACGGCACACGCCGATACAGGTAACGGGATATACGGAGATGATGTAGAATGCGTAGTGTGTGTGTGCCATGTGACGTGGTTTTGTGGCGCAGAGGGTCGCGGCCGGCGAGCGGCGAGCGCGGCGGAGGCGGCGGGCGCGGCGCGCACGGCGGCGCGGGCGCGCGGCGGCGGCGGGCAACGCGGCCGCGCTCCTCACCGAGCTCGTGCTCACCGCCTGCGCGCCCGACGGCAGCCCCGCCAGGTACCCACTGCACGATACTAACACGAGCCTAGGAATGATGTGGAACGGGTATGGTAATGCGTTGTGTGTTTGCGCAGGCCGTGCGTGGGCGCGGTGCTGCGGTCGCGCCTGCGCAGTAGCGGCGCGCGGCTGCTGCTGCAGGGCGCGTTCACGGCGGGCGGGCGCGCGCGGCGGGACGCGCTGGTGCACGCGTGCCGCGCGGTGCGTGCGCTGCTGCAGCTGCCGCTGCTGCCCGACGTGCCGCACGCGCCCGACGCGCCGCAAGCGTGAGTAACGCCTTACAATACCACTACTCTCTCTATTTACAATTATCTCTACTCCTTGAATTACTGAACCCGAATGTTGCAGCCTACGCAGAATTAATAAAACCTCGTAATCCTCATTTTCCGAGGCCTGCTTGGCTTTCCTTAAAAGTCTACCAGCCACTCACAATTCCTTTCATGAGATACTATTTATTTTTAAATGTTAATATTATGTTAATTCGTCACGCATACCACCAGGTGACTAACTCACTCATTTACAGGGGGCAAACGAAAAAAAAGTCCACGACTCGTTTACCCAAGGTACTAATACACATGTTTGGTGTCAGGGAGGAGGAGAGCGCCGATGATCAGGTGGACGTTGAGTTAGCGGTCGCACCGCACCTGCCCTTATTGCACAACGCGTTGCTAAGGGACCCGCAGCGCGACCTCGACGTGAGTACAAAACGCATATCTACAATACAATATACATACATGGCCCAATGACATGCCCATTGAATGCGGACTTGCAAAATTAAAGTTTGTAATGTCAAATAAAAGAAGTCGTTATACATAACTCGTTTTATATACTTATTTACTCACAACAATGCAATTATTAATATTATAAAATAATTTATTTTTAATCTATGCAGGACGAGGAATCAGACGGCGATAAGGGGAAGTCAGTAGAGTCAGAGAGCGAGGGTGACAAAGAAGCGGAGACAGGCAGCAAGAAGAAGGTGGTGGGGCAGGCGCGGGTGGAGGTGGCCGCGCTACTGGCGCAGCTCGCGCGCGCCGCGCGGGACGAGGTCTGCTGCACCATGCTCACGCTCGGTACGTACACACTGTGTCATGTGGGACTGGTGGGGGGGCAGGCGCGGGTGGAGGTGGCCGCGCTACTGGCGCAGCTCGCGCGCGCCGCGCGGGACGAGGTCTGCTGCACCATGCTCACGCTCGGTACGTACACACTGTGTCATGTGGGACTGGTGGGGGGGCAGGCGCGGGTGGAGGTGGCCGCGCTACTGGCGCAGCTCGCGCGCGCCGCGCGGGACGAGGTCTGCTGCACCATGCTCACGCTCGGTACGTACACACTGTGTCATGTGGGACTGGTGGGGGGGCAGGCGCGGGTGGAGGTGGCCGCGCTACTGGCGCAGCTCGCGCGCGCCGCGCGGGACGAGGTCTGCTGCACCATGCTCACGCTCGGTACGTACACACTGTGTCATGTGGGACTGGTGGGGGGGCAGGCGCGGGTGGAGGTGGCCGCGCTACTGGCGCAGCTCGCGCGCGCCGCGCGGGACGAGGTCTGCTGCACCATGCTCACGCTCGGTACGTACACACTGTGTCATGTGGGACTGGTGGGGGGGCAGGCGCGGGTGGAGGTGGCCGTTTATAGCGGACAGACGCAACGTCTTATTAGTTGATATTATACTACACTAAACTATTGTGAGCAGGCACGCCGGGCGTCCTGCTCGACATGTTCGAGTACCCGGACAACAACTTCCTGCACAGCGAGGTGGCCGCGTTCATCCGCAACGCGCTCGAGAACCCTCCCTACCGCACGCAGTACGCGCGACATCTCGTGCTGGAGTGCGACATGCTCACGCGGCTCATGGATGCTTTCGAGGAGAATGAGAACAAGAGGTCAGTACCGGGATGAGTTTTATGATGGGGTTGAGTTGTTATTGAGATTATGATTCATATTTTAGTAAGAGAAGTTTTAGAAATTATATTTAAAAAAATAAGGATTGTAAATTATTATAGTTGTATGTTAATATTTTTGTATAATATATAGCGGATTTTTACCATTTTTTACTGTCGGTAAACTTCGGGAAAGTTTTATTTTCTTCGAAGTATTACGGTAGGCTCATTGCTGGAATTTTTAATATACAAATCTAAAAGGTAAAAATAATATTTTTCACCTAAAAGATATTTTAGCAAGTATTTTGTAGGAAATGGTGTCGTGGCCTGCAGGCCCGGCGCGGGCCGTGCGGCGGGCAGCCCGCCGCCGCGCCGCGACATGGGGCACCTGGTGAGCGCGCTGCGCAGCGCGGCGGGCGCGGCGCCGGCGCTGCCGCCCGCACTGCCGCCCGCGCTGCAGCAGCGCTGGGCCGCCTTCACCGACCACACGCTGCGCCCGCTGCTGCACCACCACGACACGCCGCTGGTTAGCACTCTACATACAACACTACATACAACACTACACTACACACTACACTACACACTACACTACACTACACTACACTACACTACACACTACACTACACACTACACTACACACTACACACTACACACTACACACTACACACTACACACTACACACTATACTACACTACACTACACTACACTACACTATACACTACACTACACACTACACTACATAATACACTACACATTACACTACACACTATACTACACACTACACTCTACTCACGATACTCTACACTTGCCATTTCATTTTATCCGTGGTACTTTACAACTGGCTTTTCTAAATGCAAAACATTCTCGTGAGGAAATACTACATCAGCGAGATACAACATCGTCGAGTTATTACTTTAAACAACGCAACTTTATTTGTATATTTTGTTCTCCACAGGGCGGCTATCATCCCCCAGAAATCATTTACAAGGTAACTACACAATATTTATTATACGTATTATGCTATTTTATTATGTAAACTTGTATTTTATTAATATATCTTGTGTCGACAGTTGGAGAATATGGAGGGCATTATTGCGTCCAACTACGATGTGAGTTTTTTATATTTTTACAGAATAGATGTTATTCTAAGGGTATTAGAGTCAAGAAAAATATAATATGAATCATAAATAGAACATCAATATTTAACTTAATATCGCCCTATAATAATAGGAGATTCAGTTTCACGCAAACCGTTCAAGAAAAAACGTACACAAAGTATTGCCCAGCTAGGATCATAAGAACTCATATTATACTACTAGTAGATATATGAGCATTATTATTCTACTCTTAATCTCTTTAGACTGTGTCGTCCCGTATAAGGATATCGTACACTTTCAGTTCACTGTTGTGTTGCAGTTCGGGTGCGACATGGCGGCGACCGCCAGCATGGACGAGCTCGCCGACGAACTGAACGCCGACTACATCAACGAACTCAATGTACGTGCAAACCGCTTCACTCATTACTCTATTTGATTCAATTCTTCTTAGTTAATAACAGATTAGGTCGTAACGTGTTCCATTGTCGACCCTTGCTTATAGGAGTTGCAAAAAAATTCTATCGTGCAAAATATTTCTATAGTCTGATAGATTGTTAATATATGGCGAGTGCAATTATAATATTTAGCACTAAGCCATGTTTTTTGAATGCATCACTATATCAATAATATGTTGTGTGGTGTGTTGTGCAGATGGGAGGCGGCAGCGAGGGCCTGGAGTCGCCGGAGTTCGTGGCGGACGGTCTCGGGCTCGACGCGGACAAGGTCACTGCACCGTACATACTGTCACTGATATTGGTGGATGCGTATGCGCATTATCCGTTGCGTTACGCTACGTTGTCGTTTGACTAAAGTGTTATGCGATATTATAAATATTATAAGGAGTTACGTAATAGCAGTTTAGTTAAATTTTTCACATAAACTACAATCATTATTGTAGTGCATTATGGAACTTACTTTATCTACTTACTCCACGGGTTCAGCGACCCAAAATTAGTGTGGCTTTTGGAAAATACAACATAACATGGAACTCTTTTAAAGTCTCATTTTCACTTGTAAATGATATCAGTTAGTAGTACAAAAAGAACGAGCACTATACATAGGTATATTTTCAGATGGCAGTCGCCAAGAACAACTTCCTGGAGCTCGCCAACCAGAGGTTCGATGACGAGTGAGTACAGCGACTAGCGAGATATCATATAAACAATTGATTTTTGTTGTATTATCTATTGAGAGCCTTTTTACTGGCTTAGTTTAGGGCTGGTGTTAGCTATTTTTACATTTTATCCAGTGTACATTTTTGCATTTATCCTATATTTAAACTTATTCACATATTACTCAATTCTTAATACACGTCATTTCCCCATAATTGAATTTAATGCCGGAGCAGCCTCGAAATTTTGTCATTTTTTTTGTTCCTAATACAAATCCGTTCCCGTGACCAAAAGTACCCGTAGCAATCGGTCATATAGTATAGCTTCTTATTAGTGAGAGTTTACGGAGGCTGATAAGTAGTTTCAGAAGATTGCTTGTTCAAAAGAATTTGAATACAGTTTAAGAAAGTATGTAAGAGTAGAAGACAGTTGCTCAGTCTCGGCCAGCTTGAAGTTTGTCACGAGTCACGACACATATATAGAGCTGGTGTTGTAACTTCGAACCGGCCGAGACATGGCCGCTGTATTGTAATTATAATAAGCTTCGTGTTAATTAGTTATATAAACACGAGTGAATGTTGTGTGTCAGCATGTGGGACGAGGCGCCGGAGGGCGACGACCTCGACGAAGGTGAGGAGGGCGACGCCGCGGGGGGAGAGGGGCCGGAGGGGGGAGTGGGCACCGCCGTCGCCGTACACCACGTACTCGCGCAGCCATCACGTCTGTATCGCATTGCTTTTGACTTAAATAGATTGCAACAGAGGTGGAGGCTTTCATATTGACAGATTTCTTTTGTTGTTGAACTTATCAGTTTTTATTGCGTCCACCAAAAATTTATTCATCTGACTATATAATTTTATGCATTTTATTTGTTTATGAATTGGCTCTAGTTTTAATATCTATATTGTTCTATTTACTTATGTATAATATTTATTGTAAAGAAAGAAACTTATAATGTGTGGGATGTGTTGTAGCGTGGGGCGTCGCTCGGGCGGCGGGGGCGGGGCGCCGTGTGCGGAGGGCTGGGCGTCGTTCGGCGCGGAGGGCGCGGAGGGTGCGGACGCGTTCCCTCCCGACGACGACTTCGCCGCCTGGCCGCCGCTGCCGCGCCGAGACGGTACTCGCTGTGTCTGATACATACACAACTTCACGCCGGGTCAAATATATATTTACACCATTCCTGATGGTGCAGTTTAAGGTCAATGTCGATTCATTAGATATTCGACTAACTTGTTGATCCGATACAATTATGGTAGTACTATATATAAACTAGGCTTCGGAATACGACTCATTCCGATGAATATAAAAAAATATATTTTGTACCACTTGGACTGTAGTGATCTAATAGAGTAAGTTTTTCATGAAATATGCTCATTCCAAGGATTACAAAAAAAATATTAGTAGATATTATGTTGTTTACAATGATTTTTATATTGTCAGACACATCGGTCGCGGAGTTGGAATGTGGCGTGCGTTCGCTGAGACTGGAGCGGTCCTCCCCTCCCGCGGACGACCCTTCGTCGGTGGAGCTCACCAACAACCTGCTGACAGCCATGAGCGCCATGTCGCCGGACGCCATCGCCAACATCGTCAACGCCAACATGACGCCGTTCCCGGTGGCGGAGGCGACGGGCGCGGCGCCTGCGCAGTCCCCGGCGGCGGTGTCGACGACGGTGGCCGCGGCGGCGCCCGCGCCGGCCGGCGGCGAGGCTGCGCGGCGGTGATGCGGCTGCGCGGCGCCGCGCCCCGGCTAGTCGCGCCACGGACACGCGCCCGCACGCGCCGCACGCACGTCCGCATGCGCACGCACGCGTGTGTTACATTGAGATGTAAACATTTTGTATGACGTACAGTTGGCGACTCATTCCTGTCGTTCGGTTGGAGTGTATGTCGTGACTGTCGGTGTGCCCTCCGTTGTATATATCGTAAGACTACCGCCCAGTGTTGCACGGAGTTCCTGTACGAGGTTGTTCACGCTCCCCCATATATTTGCTAAACGAATTGTACAAAATTGTCAATGTTTCATATACTTGTAACCTATAATAGTTGAATATCCATTGTGTATCCATAGTTGTTGATATGTGAACAGTCTGAACTGCGACGTGTGTTAGTGTTATTGGGTTTCCGAGTGTAGTGAAACCCGACATGAGGAGCCGCTAGAGCAAAAACGGTGTGCAAACTTGATTTAATAAGACTGTAAAAATCTTAGTATTTTTTTAATATTAGTGTATAAAATCGATTGGGCTTATAATTAAGCTTTTAAATTATAACCCTTATTACAAACTAAATAAGGATTTGTTATAACCTGTACTTGCTTAGCACTGGTTAGACCGTTGTTGCACTCGCGGCCTCGATATAATTAGCACGAGCTGTATTCATGTTTATAGTCCGAGTGTGCAATCATTACAGCAGATTGATTTTCAAGTGTCGATTTGCATTTTGTACCCTGTGATAGAACCACTCGTGTCAACTACATCACTATGTTTAAGTTATATTCGATGTAATCACAACACTACGTCAAACGATTCAAAACACCGAATTTATATGAGATACAACGATCGGGAGATATGTATGTATATAAGGTAAGTGTTAACGGCGGTTATCGAGCTTTGCTCATCCCTAACGTGTATATCGTGTAGGTATTTATTTGTCACCTCACTAGAGGGCTGTCACCCGACAAACTATCGAGCTTTTTGCAATATGTTTTATATTTATATAAAGGTATTTTATGAGACAACGCACTGGGACCAGACATATAAAGTGCTATCGATTTGTGCAAATGCATGTGATGTATTATTATATTTAATTCGGATCCGCCCACGACAGACCAATGTGTTCGGCGAGGAACTGATCACTCGACCGTTGGTCAGCAGACCCCCACAAGATGTGAATGTTCCTTGAAGTCGCTATGACGTGTTGTCTGCGATCGTGCGCACTCAAAGTAGGTCCCGTTGTCTGCCAAATAATCATTCCCTATGATTTTGTATAAAAATCATTGTCGAATTGGATGAAATTAAATAAATTAAGTGCTTTTAGTTTGTAATTAAGATATAGTTATCGATATTAAATTTTATCGATAAATGAAATGTTAAATATCGATATGTTCATTATCTATTGAAGAGAATTGATAAAGTCAATTCGAGAGTTTTAATGATTATGGTCGTTTTATATTCTACTTAAAAATTGTATTATGCCTTGAATATGAGCCTCAAATTAGCTTGAATCGAAGCGCTGTGTACGTGTTAAATGACTGCGTCGAAATGATTTAGAGAGAAAATTATGGATTTAAAATCGTCAATGAAATAACTTTAGCGTTTATGTAGTCGATATAGTTCAGTGGGGTGTTCAGTGTCGCCGGTGCCGACGTCACACGTCGTACTAACTTGCGTTGCCGGTCGTTATTGTGTGGCGGCGGAGTGCGCTCTCACTCGATCCATATCCATAATTATATCAATAACATATCGGCACTGAGACGAGACACGCTGGGTGGATATTACGAAAATCTGTAGTTTCGATTCTGTTATAGAGAAAGGTGTGAGTGTATATTTGTTAAACGGATGTATTGCAACATTAATTGAAATGTTCCAAATTTTGTTATTACTTTAAGATTTTTTATATTTGTTGAAAAAATGTGCTATCAGGCAAAATATATTGGATTTTCAATTACGTTACTTCGTTTTCGGAATAGCCATCCCAAACAGACCGCGCGAGCGCTCTTCGTTCTGCTGACTTTCTATAC
>NC_051133.1:13467187-13538340 GCF_014839805.1 Manduca sexta
ATGACGGACGATTGAGATATAAGAGAACATCAAGAGAACCTTATTTGACTTATGAGGTTCTGATTGATGTAATCACGTTATCTAAGTGACAACACAAATGTATACCAACGGCCCATGCACGCAGTAAAAGGTGGACGAACATGATATGACGAAGGTTAGTCGAATATGGATCTTATTACATACTGCATAATCATGTCCAGCATTACATTATGAACAGTTAGTACATATCGCGACTTACAACACTGAGGTTATTTAAACCAGTCAAACTAGAATCCTTCACGTTCGTACAGAGATAAAAACACAATGATCCCTTTAAACGTGATTTAATGTAGCCGAGACCTACATCGGCGCGACCTTCGGATCCACCCTAATCGCGAGGGCGACGCGTTCGCACCCCCAAAAGGTACCCTATTGTGTCGGGTGTCGGCTTAATCAGTTACGTTTTGAACCAATAACAGAGTTATCAGGGTGGTGTAAAAGTTTGCGTGGTGGGGACGAAGTAAGGGTACATCCGCGACCTCCAGACTGCTCGTAGTCGGCACAAGGGCGTCACGATGCCCTTGCATTGCCCAACGTCCGCCCTTTCGTCTCTACACATTGGCTGCACGACTGATTTTCTAATGCCTCAATTGTCTTTGTGCGATCCGTCCGATGGTTAAACACATCGCAGTCATAAATATGTCGGCGGCATGCGGTTTAAGCTTGTTTATATGCAATTTGGTATGGTTAATTAATTATATTTTCTTTATTTCAGTACTTAGGATTTTTTCTTTTAAGGTTTGAGATATATAAAATACTGTCATTTAAAAAATGCCTTAGCCCTGACAGCAATGTGGAGATCGAAAATTATCACATAAGGCTATAGAAAATAAATAGAAATTATATCAAATCTAGCCTCTAAAGTAAAAACCCTCTCTGGTCATTCGGTAACAAAAAACTAAAGCTCAACTGCCCAGCGGGGTACGGAAGAATTTAAAATACGAGCCAATAAATAAGACCCTAGGTATTCAAACCTACAACCCAACCACATACGCATTGCGTGATAACCTCAACTAATAAAATGGCTAAAACACGACCACAACAAAACATCATTAAGGCAACACAATTGTCATATTTTAACGTCAGCCGAATAAAGCCCCGTGACTGCAATCGGGGAGAAAGTAACACAGCATTATAAATTCATATTGTGAAATCATATCTGAATCATCGGAATGAGAAATTTTTTACACGCCGAAACAAAAGCTATTTTAAAATCGTCATTAATTAGGTGTTTTAATACCTCGTTATTTAGCAAGGTTTCTTTCAACATATGGTTTGCAAGTAAGTGTGCTATTGCATTTCGTAATATTGTGAAATTGCCATGCGAATTCCCCACCATACCTTCGATTTATTTTTAAGGAACCCTCGATTCCTTTGATGATAACTAACAGGAGCGGATCGAGTGTAAGGGAGGCTAATTCTAGCTTAGGGGCCTGCCTAATTAAACAAACAATTACCATATTATCAAAAAATATTTTTAACGGTGTAGGTACGCGACGTGGGAACTAAAAGGGGACAGTAAAATATGTTGCCTTTAGAATGTCAGAGACACACAAACAGCAATTATAAGGAATTATTGTGAATTAAATCAACAATTGTGGTTGTGTTAATTACATATACTTTACTGTTATAGGTAAAGGTTTTTGTCTCTTTATTTGAAATACGGCTTAGATGAAGATTTAGAGCCCTAAAATCCACGGAGCCTTAGGCGACAGCTCAAAAAACAACTATATCGATCCACGCCTCGTACCAACTGGCCACCTATGCACTCGTCTGCAAACTTTCTACAAAAAAAACTATTTGAGATCAAAAAATTTGCAAACAAAGGCTTAATTAAAAGAACTCTTAAGCCATATTGCTTACGTGATGCTCGTACTAATGCTCTTCGATTGCGTGCGTTCGTCAAATCTCAATAAAGTTTCATCTAAAAATCGGCAGCACGCAGACGGCTTAGTCCAGCGCTAACGAGTAGGTATCCTAGCGTATATCCTTTACACTGGATGAATTTTAACAAGGGCACGTGCCACCGGCCACGCTACTGCGTCGCATGGGAATTATTTCATTTGTTTTGTTGAATCTAAATCGTTGCCTACTTAGCGTGTCTAAGAAGCTTGTAAAATACACTACACCAAGCTCTTAGCACCCGGTTGCTAAGTCGTGTTATTCAAATAAGCTGGATAATGATCCAATAACTCTCTAGTAATGTGGTTTTTGCTCAGAATAAGTACTAAACGCGTAACTACTTCAGAAGCTGAAGCGCGACGTAATTTTATATTTTATACAAGACTAAATGTAAACTATTTTAACGTCGTCGGATAAGACTGCATCAGTCTTCAAATATAGCTTACCCACAGAATTCAGATACTAATAAAAATCGAAATAAAAATCACGAACAACCAAGAGTGAGTCAAAAGCACATTAGAGTTGTACAAACTGAAAAGGTGATCGCATCGATACACGTCGCGGTCATCAGTCGTCACTCGTCAACAATACGTCGCCCGTCGAGATAACGTTTCGCAACGTGTCCGCGGCGAGTGGCCGGTGTTGTGCAACGGCGTGGACGTCACTGCGCTCGGTTCCGGCTTCACTTTCGCGAAACACTTTCACCGGTCGGACGGTGGCTGGGCGCCGACGACGGCGACCGATAGCGTTTGTACTCCGTACGCCGCATCGGCCCGCCTATTGTCATTCCGTGCGCGAGCGCACATCGCACGCCCGATATCGACACTAACAATAATTATGGACAACACTATTGAGAGAGTTATTGATCGAGATCCATAAATAAGATTTGAATACTTTTAATTTGCTATTCTAAAATTATTTTAAGTTTAAATGTCACCTTTTGAAAACAATTGAGCTAGTTTTCCCATTTTACAAAATATGGCAAATATTTATAACTATAATCAATTGAATCAACCCCTTCGTCCTTCTACAGGGCGTTGGTCAGTCAAACATCACGAATATAAAAAAGAATAAATGAAAGTCAATTTCTAAATTGAAATCGTGTACAATACAATACCGAATACGTGAATACCAGACAGTACATAAACTAGTTAAACTGATATTATTCCAGTATTTATGAGCTATGTTAGGCAAGTCACGCGTAAACGGCATTTTCTATCGACATTTGTCAAATATTGAGATAGTTTACGTACAAGAACTCTAGACACAACTCTTTATTACATTTGCAGACGAATGAAATTTGAATGAAAATATTAGGCCATTGTTTTCTTTATTGCTTTTCATATTGTGTCAAAATATGGCCAAAATTAGACGTTTCAGTTTACCTGTGCACTAGATCTGTATTCTATACATAAACTGCCTAAAAAGAGTCGATTTCTCTAATAAAGATAAACGTAGTCGGGTTGAATTTTAGTCACCACTTAATATAGAGAAGACTATAGGTCATTTCATTCACGAAGACTATTCCACTTCTTAAACGGGGGTGTTTTGGGGACCCAAGCACTTTCCCCCACGTTCTCCATCGTATTGTGCGTATGGACTTATGCTACCCACACACATTATAAGCGATTAGGTAAAGTAGTGAGGCGTGTCTTGTTGGAAGAATTGATTTATGTAACGATGTTTATGAAACTGACATCACATTTTACGCAGTTGATAGGTCAACACTCATGACAGTCGATAGCCGCGACTTATTTAAAAAAGAAAACAAAATAGACCTTGTACACCCATAACAACTATCTCTCATCTAAACAGCCGTCCCCGTACCGCCAAGACTACAGACAGGCCGATATTAATAACAATGTAACATGACCATATCAGACTATTTCCATACGTGTACATTCGTCAGAGCTATCTTACTAATCATTGATGATCGCTCGTCAAATCTGATCCACGTGAGCCATTACCAGAGAAATATATTTCACTAAATAACCTACAAACGACTGCCTCTGTGGCGTAGTTGTATTACGGTACGACTGCAGTGCTGAGTTGTCGGGTTCGATTCTCGGGTTGGACAATGATATTGGATTTTTCTACTCGGTATGAGCTCGGAGTCTGAAATTTGTGCCCGATATGGCGATAGGCTCGCCCCCTATCACATTTTTAGACGGTACACACATGGCGAAAAACAGGTGGCATGGGTTCGATTCTCAGATCAACCAACACAAAGTGATTTTTTTAATAGATTCATCTATCATGTTTAGTGACGGATATGAATTCAGTGAAGTATGCATTATTACGCTTTTGTCTGATCCTACGAAAATAAACGCTTATGTATGTACCTACCGTTCATACTTTTATTGTAAGATTTATTATGAAATGCGCAAGGTCAATTGTGTTGAAGCTAAATAATTATAATTACAGACTTGTATTATTTACTGTACCAATGCTGGACACAGGCCTCCTCAACTACTGAGACGGATTAGGCCTTAGTCCACCACGCTGGCCTATTGGAAGAATTCACATACCCTCAAATTTCCTATATAAAGTTTCTCATGTATGCAGGTTTCACCACGATGCTTTCCTTCACCGTTAAAGCAAGCGATAATTCACAATGAATACACACATAATATTTTAAGTCAGCAATGGGTTTTGAACCTGCCGACATTCGTCTCGGCAGTCCGCTCTCCCAACTAGGCTATCGCCGCTTTGTGTTGAAGGTTAAACAATAAAAATAATTTCTTGTCTGTCCATATTCGACCCAATAGACTTTCACCGGCAAATGAGTCACAGAATAAATGCTTACTCAGAAAACGCAATTTCTACAATAACGTTGCAAAATATTCAGCATACATCAGCACCTCTCGATTCTGATAAATTTTTCGTTTTCTGTGACTTATGATTCGGTATTGCTTTTTTTACGAACGAAAATAAAATAAATAAAAAGTACGAAACTTTTCGCTTAGGTATAAAATGTTAGGTATTAAAGTTATTGCTAAAAGAACTTATGAAATTTTTGCAAACGCGTCAGTAATACATTCGATCTTTAGACCTACAAGAAATAGACTTTATAACCTTTAACATTCTTTAATTTTATTATCAATTAAAATTCTTTTATTGCTATACGATTCTTTTCTTATAATCACGGTTAAACCCAAATTAAAACAATAAAATTTTATAAATTTAAAATAAACCGGAAAATCCTATAATAAGTAAAACATAAACACTATACTTAATTATAATTAATTAATTCATTTTATAATTTAAAGCCATGAAATGCATTGGCATTTATTGAAACGTATCTCCGGTCACCTGCAAGACAAGGCGAGTTCAGATTGTACAATTGGTTAAAGTCCGTTTGTTGGCAGGCAGAAGGAGAATTTCACCAGTCCGCGCGTGCCCAATACAACGTATTGCGCAACCAAATGAAGCAATTTATTATTACTAACACGCAACGCGGTAAACGTTCGAGTTTCTTATTGTAAAGCCCGGATCACGCTGTGGCGACATCGTGACGCCAAAAAGTCGCTTTTGTAGCCTACATTAGATTGTAAATTGATTTAAAAAAAATCTGTATAACGTTTGCACCTATGACTGTATTTTGAATTTCAATTTGATTTTATGAAGTATTAACCGGTACGTGACAAGCAAATTAAGGACTATAGAAGGCGGCCTACGATTGTAAAATATATAAAAAAAAAAACATATTAAATTCTAGGAACCCGTAATTAGAAAACTGCAAGTACTCATTGCAATTATTACTTCCAATATATTTTAATAGCCAAGGTTTAATAGTCTTTAAAATATGACACCAGAACGATCAGTGACATCTCAAAATTAAATGAACCTTGCAAAGCGTATTTTGCAGTTAATGGAAATCGTTGTACTGCTAACTACCTCAATGTGTATCAGGTTTTACATTCCATTTGAATGGCGAAATGATTTTGAGTCGGTTCTAATATTTTTAGTATTATATTTATTACGATTCATAAATATTTGAATACGAATTTAATTTAAAATAATATATTTATAAATGAAGACAAACAGTATGTTCATTACAGACGAAACGAGTACCAAGATTTTACGCAAACGTGAATTTTTACGTTAACGTGTTCACATAATGATACCTATTTCGTCAGTCTCAATATAAAACAAGTATATAAAAGGATTTACGTAATACTATAAAGACTTAACATTAGTGATGTGACATTTATTTAATTAATTATTGTTTAGAGATTCGCATTGAGCATCGGAATGTTTGCCGGCAAATATGACAGTTACATGACATTACGCGTGTCACGGAAAAATAACCTTATTATGTAGTATATAATAAGGTTATATTCCGGTGACACGCGTAATGTCAGGTAGCTGTCATGTTTGCCGGCAAACATTCCGCAGGTAAATGGGTAGATTATCGTACTAAAACAATTCTAAGTCGTAATCCTAACAAGCACAAGGCTTAATTCCGATTTTTCAGATGATAATTTAACTATAATTAACGTCATTAATTTTTAAATCGCTGACTCATCTTACTCACCCAAAAATCTTACTAAGCACATTAACACTAGTCCGTCGATGTAATTCGACATCATTTTATATAAACGTCTATCAGGCGACGTGTGACGTCTGACGTCCAAGTGCCAGACAAAGCCTGATAATTCACTAAAAATGAGATAATTAAGTAATGAACTGAAATTTTAAATTTTTCTTTTTATATCGAATCATCTTCTTTTCGTATTAAAACTATAAGTTTAATTCTTACTAGAAATATTATCTTTTTAACCCCTTCATATAAAACATTAGCTCTACATCCCGTCATTCTCGGGGCAATGATGAAAATACTATACGGAAAAATGATCCATATACACATCATAAGACCGCGATCTTACGCATAATTCAACGTATCTTGAGCAATAAATGATCAGCTGCATTACTAAAAGAACCACGTTCCGCCACTGCCATGTGTGGTCAAAGCTTTATTAGACGTCAGTGATAAACCAGACTTGCTACGTCCAACACGTCGAGACGTTGGCGTCAAAACAATAAAGCGCCAGACAGTGTTTAATCTCCGCTTGACGTCTGATCTGACCCCGCACTAACTGGCCTCCGCTGTTACACTCGAGAAACGTATGATGAAAGTAATTGAAATTGTTTATTGAGTAAAGCCAAGAGGCAGTGTAGTTGTTTTTTAGCACGTAATGTTAGTTAAAAATATGTGCGTTTAATTGTCTTTGAAAGGCTGTGTATTGAGTGTATTTTAAGGGATTTCTATGTTAGCATTAATCACGCATGCGCTCCTTGGACTGTGCATATTATACTCAAATTTAGGTGATAAAGCTAGGATTTTTAAACATATAATATTCGGAGCACAACTTGAGCACACTATCGCATTATGAGAGATATTTTTGTATGTAGTGTAGCTGTACTGCGTATAAAAAAAGACCCAATAATGCGAAAATGCGCTCTAGTTGTGTGATGAAAAAGAGCCCACAATGCGATAGTACGCTTAAGTTGTATGCCAGCTCTTATAACATCTAAGGCTAACGGAGATTTTGTAACACGCACAACGACTTTTATATTGAAGATAATCATCTCACCCGCTATCTACCACTACTGTTACCCTTTAGTCTCTAAAACAATAACTCTAACAACATTCGTGACTGGTTTCAGGCTGACAAGTCGAATTGCGCGTAGTATTATAAGGAACACGGCGACGAAAGTGCTTGTAACAGATTTAAATACAAAATTACATTGACATTTCTGTGTTAAACCCTACTGTACCTGTGTACAGTTCAGCCAGAGGCGAAGGACTGCGCACGCAACGAACGAGCAAAGAATTTCCTCACCGTTACTCACAAAATTGTTCATATATTAAATGTCAAAGCGATTGTGCGACAAATATCTATGAGTATCTATAGTATTTTGGCAACGGCTTGGATGTCTCTGGCATTGCTTTAGTCCATTGGCGGCGGATGATGCTTACCATCAGGCAGACGGCTTGCTCGTTTGCCTACCTACTAAGACAATAGAAAAAACTGCTTCTTGTAAGTTGTATTGATATTCTTTACAACTATGGCGATGGCTTTACCTATCTCCTTATAAAGCAAACATAAACAAAGTTGGTCACACACACACATTGGACACGTAGACAATTTAATGGCACTTATGAAACTCCATACTGACATTTCTATGTCCAAAATAACTTGATAATTTAACAAGAGCGCTCATTCTATTCTCTATGTCTAATATCTATGATTTCATCAAACTCTTAGCGGTATGTGTGACGTTATGCCACATGTCTTTAGAGAGCTTAGAACACCGACAATGTGATAACAAACTGAGCCCTTCCAGCCCGCGATATTTTAATGCCATTTGACCGAGTACATCTCGAACCCGTAACAATCTGTTTTCGATAGATAATATAATTGTATTCTTTAATGGCATACTATTTTAAAATAATAGAAAGGATATCTCGGGTTCACGATCAATGTTACAGGTCATTAGCAAAAACTTTACACATTCCTTCCAGAAGCCGGTAATAAAAAAAAAACACATTTTAATACAAAACATCAAGGGGAGAATTTAGACTTATTTCTATGTACTCTATAAAACATGTAATATTATCTTTATTAGTACAATCACACGTGTAAGTTAGGTACTGTTTTTTTTATTTTATTTGTGGGGCTCACAGCTATCATTAAGCAACAAATATAGGACGAAATGAACACGAAAGATAAGCCAATTATGACCCACCGCAGCGAGCGTTTAAAATTACTTAATCCTATCGTCTTGAATTCTAAAAAATAAGTTAACAAAAGTTTACTAAATTCCATACTAAAACTTAGGTTATTTAAAAATATAAAAAAAATAAAAAAAAAATTAACGCCGAGTAATTATCAAACCGATAAAAAAAAATTTAAACTAACTACCTAGTCACCTTGATCCTCCATAAAACTTAGTCAAAGCATTTCTCTTACTTACAAATAACCGCATAGTTCAACTGATCACAATATCTATCAATGTTGAACCGTGCTCGTTTCGCATTCATAGTTCAATAAACCTTCGTACATATAAGTGGTTTGCGGACGGACAGAAAGACAGCCCGACAGACAGACGCTCCATTTTATAAATGAAGCCTATATTTGTTTATAGACAGCTACTTAATGTATATAAAGCGTTATCTTCAATAAAGGGCTCGTATATTGAGTGATTTATCATCTAAGTAAGTTAAGTGCGTGTGACTTCGACTCAAACATTAAGAAGTATTAGAAATTTTACTCGAAGATATTATATGTGTAAATAAGGAAATAAAAATTATGACTATAAATAAAAAATCTAATTGCATTCCGTGTACTTTATATAAAGTCTCTTCATCTTTAATTTTACGTAGGTTAAGTAGTACGTTTTTTTAGCATGAACTAAGAGTAAAATTTACGACAAAATATGTTCATTAATGGATCTTACACGCCAGCGATCCGCAAACGAAATATTTATAACATCAAAATGGACCTTTTTACATTTCATCAAACATCTTTCAATTGTCACACGATAAAACCTAATCTTGCCGTATTTGAACGAATATTTGCATTATTCGGCCAATGGTACAAAGTCGATATTGCTTTGGCCAAAATGCGCAAACATAACGCCGAGCTACTGCCAGCATAAACTTTTGTAAGACAACCAAACATTGTCAAAGACCACCAATCAACAAATCCGGCGTATCGAATCGCTCCCACAACAGTTTCTCCCACAACGGCCTCGCCAACAACGAGACAATGCCGCGATCTTCTCACACTTTCCAACTGCATTGTAACAATAAACATTTCATTTAAGAATTGGGCGTATACCGCAGATCAGTGTCAGGGCGGTGGGACAACAGGGGCCTTCGAGAAAAATTCCTTTTCTACGGTCGTTAGCGGTTATAAAAAATAAATTATGAGAATACCATGCCATAATATACTGCATTTATGGTGCAGCCAATTGTTTATTGTTATGTAACAATATGTTCATGCTGTGACAGCCTGGGCCCTTATTCTGTATGATAGTGTAAACGCGTAACGCGGCCGTGTTATGTTATCTTCGAGAAATGTGCGTGGAATGGTATTCTGTAAGTCAAATTTCTATAGTCTTAAACATGACGCGTTGTGTTACGTGCTTGTTACGCACTGTCAAAATAACGTGCGGGATAGAGAATAAGGCCCCTGTAATTAAAACAGCACTGCAGCAATTACTTACTGAATTGTAACAAATAACTATGTAAGGTGTATGTTTTGTTGGGTGTTCAAATAAGTAATCAATTTAATTTTTTCTTCTATACTTCAAGTTGTGTTAACATACTTTTTAACACAAGTAATAGTATATTTAAAAATCAGGCGTCACAAGTCTGTCGTATTACAGTGATTATTGCAATTTGAAATTATATAAATATGTTGTATACGCTATGGTTCTATTAAATAATAAAAATAATAATATAAGTCACGTGATCAAAGCGAACGACTATTCGTTCGTACTTATCTATGATAGGAAAGATACTTTAGAAAGAGAATAAAAACGTCTGAGAGAATAAAAATTTGTCCAGGGCTAGACGTATCGTTACTATATTGAAGTTGGAGAAATCAAGCATAGTTTCATGCACGAAAGTACGCCCTGGTACCACATTGTTTCTGCAATGCAAGTATGTGATCGAATGAAGCACATTGTAATTAGGGTAATCACTTGGGACATAACATTTAATGTTTAGATAACTATGACAGTCTAATACAGTTTTGTAATTCAAATTCTAGGCAGTTCAGGCGTTCGCAGATGCGTTTACCATCAAACGAACTTCCATACCTCGTTATTAGTTGTACAATAAAAAATATTTTATCATTAGAATACTCCCCATATTCTATTTGATCGCGTTTATAATAAGCAATGATATTTTTTTTATCAATACTGTCGATCTACCGCCCGGCCCCTGACCGTCTCTGTGTTCACAGCACCATAGCGACAGTTTGCACTGAAATCGTCGAGTAGCGAATAATAAACTCCGTATTAAAAACTTTCATTTATTGTTTACGGAGGCGTGAAATGTACGATTGTGATTGTCGCGTCATTATCACGTTTTTGACAATTTTATTGTTTGGACGTCGTTTTGGTTAACAAATAGATTTCTTTTGAAAGCGTATTGGTAAAGAATTCTTAGACAAAACCGTTTTTGACGTATTGAATACGTCTTTCATCTGAAGATATGTCGAAAACCGTGTAAAGTAAATGGGGGTTTTAAATATTTGGATATTCCAAATACGTTTCTTCGTATAATCATATTCCTTATCAGATTTACAAAGAAATCCTTAAGGGATAACATAGCAAATATGGTAATAGATTCGCAGATATCAAAAATATATTTTTTTCTAAGAATTTTGACCTCTTTACGTGGTCACAATAAAAAATGCAACAATAATTTAAAAAAAACCACGATTGCAGGAAAACGTAAAATCCAATTTCACGACTACTTTCCGAATAAAAATTAACTGGACCAGTTAAAATTTATCTCATTTAAAAGTCGTGATGTCTCAAGAGGAACTAAATTTAATTTATTAGGTAATGAGAGCGGTGCTCATTTAAATATTATTGTGAAACGCGCCACGTGGCGACATCTATATTAAGTGTTCGGTACTCATTTCATTATTAGTAGAGGATAGTACATATTCGTGTCAATAGATGGCGTTGATTTGCAAACTCTTTAAAAACAACAGACTTATGAAATAATTGTTCTATTATATTTAGCGTGATTAAAACAGAAAATTTAACGTCTTAAAAACTACAGACATCGCAGCCACAGTGGTATTTCATTAAAACCGCGTCTTGACCGTTAAAGAAATACAATGACGTTCGAAATTCAAAATTCGAATTTCAAATAAAAAAATAACCGCCTCCAAACAAACAAGCCACTTACCTTGCAAGTTGTCGAGCATGTACGTGAGCAGCTTGGCGGTGCCGTTGGAGTCGTTGTACAACGACAGCATCTCCTTGTTGAGGGGGTTCCCGTGCAACCCCAGCAGCTGCAGGTGGAACAGACGGCCGAGCTCGTAAGGTAACGCGCGAAGGTAGTTGTTGTGCAAGTGGAGTTCTCTGCAATGAGATTTTTTTGACGTTAAACTATACTGATTTGAGTTGCGTATGAAACAACTTACTTATTTTTACTGAAATGTTAATTTCAGCAACTTCATTTTTAATAAAACGTTACTAACATGTTTTTTTTACGAGGGGGTTCGAATTGAGCTGCCACAACTACGATTGGTCGTTAAACAAAGCCACTGTCCAACTGCAACCGCAAAACCGTACACTCTCCTATTACCAGACTTAACCAGCCAAATCTGCGGAAACCTTTTTGTTTTATAAAATTACCATGAGGCGACCGAAGCATTCGTCTGATAGTACAAGATCGCGACTGAACAAAAACAGCAATACTATTAAAATTAAACTACTTTTCGGATTCTATCGCGATTTTTTATATTTTTATTTTCTCCCGATGCTTCGAAGACTTTAGAGCCTTCATGGTCATGGGACAATACCAGTACTTTTCATAAAAGCTATGAAATATAATACGTCTTAATGTCTAGAAACCAGTCAGGCAAGACGGCAAGAAATAGAGAGCTTATTCATTCAACTATTTCGACTATGGTACCAAGAAAAGCAAAATTAAATATATAATATTTTTTTCAACATTACGTATAATTTAATAAATAATAATATAAACACTAGCTTTGTTACAATACTGCCTATTGCCGAACACGGACACTCTCTACAGAGAGGGTTTTATGCCTTAGCCCGCCACACTGGCCTGGTGCGGACAAACTTCACATACCCTCGTAATTCTTATGGAGAATTCACAATATTTTTTTAACCATTAAGCGAAATATAATTGATAAACAATAAATGCGTAACTCTAAAAAATCAAAAGTGTGTGCCTCGGGTTTAAACCTGCAAACATTCCTATTGGCAGACCGTTCTATTTCCAACTAGGCTATCGTTTACGAATAATTGATTAGGCACGAAATTAAGACTGATTAAGATATTTAAATCTTTGTATAGTATATTTCCTTTATAAGTTTGTTATGAGCGATATCATAACAAAGCAATATTGTTATTACACATTATTTTACGAGCAAGTATATTGGAATAATTAAGATAAATATAATTGTTATTTTGATTTTTATTTAACTTATATAATAAAAAATATTCACAGTATATCAACATTAACTATCACACGAATTATAAAATATCTCCTTACATGGCCCTATCCCAGGCCAATGTAGTCAACGCAACAGTTCTATACATATTATAAAACAAAATCCCCCTTTCTGTCTGTATGTTATCGATTTTCTCAAAATCAACTGAACGGATTTTTATAAAATTTTGTATGGAGATAGTATAAGACCCTGAGAAGGTTATAGGCCACTTTCTATTGTAGCGGAACAATTATCCTAGAAAACATCACAAAGGCGAAGCCGCGAGCAAAAGATAGTTTATGTTATAATCAAATTAATCGTTAAAAAATATAGCACTTACACAGTCGACAAATTATAATCCGACAAAATCAAAAAAATGCACACGATTGCAAAAAGTTATCATTAATAACTCGCATTTATGTAAATCTTCCAACATCAACAACGCATTCCTAACGTGAAAACATTCATAGAAAGATTAATGATTGCAAAATCCAAATCTGTCTCGTGTCCAATAACAATAAAATTATACACACAAAGTTATTAAAATGAATGTTCGATTAAATTACTAAAACAACTAACCGTGTACAAATTAGCATCAATGTTTGGAGTTTGCAAAGTCGTTCAACTTTTCCTAAAAAGGCATCCACGACATTAACTAGAGACCATTGTTTCGTGAAGCAATTATTCACAATCTAAATGTGTCTATAGTTATTAAAATAATTATAAAACTTACGTGTTGTCATTATGAGCATGAGGATATAAATTTGATATGAAATTAGGAAATTATCGGATTTTAAAATTGATAATACACTTGATTAATTGTCTATTTGTTTCCTACTTTTGATGTTACATAAATGTACTATTTAGTGACAGAAGCTAAATTAGTTTTTTTTCCGTTATTTACGGTAAATGTCAATACAATTGCATTGACCGACCGCCTATTCATTTCCTCTCATACCCTTAAAATATATTTATTTACAAAATCCTAAAGTCCTATATAGCTTTTCTATACTTAATATTTTTTCTTTTATCACTGTTAATAGCAACTATAAGAAATATTATAATGTGAGCCCTTCTGTGCTATCTTATCAACGTCTTCTATCATCTGGGTTTCGAGATTAATTAATCAAGCGTAACGACCTAAATATTACTTTTTTAACAACTGTATTACGCTTCCCATTTCCGCGATTGATAACAAACTATTATTTCATTTCATAATCCACGAAATTATTGTAAAACTCAATGATGACTCAAAAATAGTCATCGACTAAGAATAACATTACTGAAAAATCAACGCTTTATATCAAACAAGTCATAAGATTCGCAAATACGATAAATATTAGCGATTTGAATGGCAACGCAGACGAGGTATGTGGGCACGCGATCAAGGTTGATGAACCCGAGCCAGTTATGGTAACTAACTGAATCGAATTATATTTGTAAACACGGCTAACAATTCGTATTTTGCGAATTTCAAACAACCAATGTGTGTCGAATGTTATCGCGGTTATGATCTGAATATCGTACCAATTACTGTAAACAACGCTAAATAAAATTCATAACACCATTCTATTATACGCCTGGGTACAAGTCCGTCTATGTGCAAAAGTAGTCTTGAGATATTCGCATGAGGTCACCTCAGTTCGCTCGAAACTGCAATGACGTCGCCTAAACAAGACAATTTGTTTTTGTTACACATATTGTTCACAAAATTGAATTTATCGAGTCTAGCAAATATATTAATTTTACATTTCTTTTTCCCTAAAATATAGGTCCGATTCGACTTTAATCTTAAACTTAATATTATTTTTAATCGACATTAAAAAAGGAGGTTCTCAATCCCACTGCATTTTTTTATTTTTGTTAGCTCAAAACTTTTTTACATTTTTTGTTCCTCTACAATATAGGTCCGACGCATTATTAGATAAATATGCATCAATAGATAAGTCAAGAGAAATTGGCGATTCTAAAGGTATAAAACCATTACAATATAAAACATGGATCAGTTTTAGAAAATATGTAAGTAACATCAAGACCATGATAAATTCAGTTTAGATAATTTGTATTTAATGTAAAGCTAAATTGCAATACAATGCAATATGAACACGTTACTTTTAAGTACATCTTATATTTGTCTTCTGAATGTATGATAGTGACAGGCCGTAAATAGCTTAAAGTAATAGCTAAGTATACATTACTACTCTCAAGTAAGGTCTCTTTTTCATGGACGCATTGACCTTAGCATTTTTTTTATCTGACCCCTCGAAATAGCCGTACGCCGTATCACCGTACTCAATTTTGGGTTTTGGGCAAAATCTCTAAAGATTTGATTTAAACCAAAAATTCTATGTGGGTAATCCCAATAATTCGACATAAGTACATACTTTAGTATGAATATATTTGGTATAGATTATCGGACGGCATCGTGCGCCTTGCCTCCACCAACCCACGATCATAAACACCATCTTTCACTTCAAAGCCTAGAAGTTTCAAGTAGCCAATAAGAAGTCTGTCTACGTCGCCTCGCGAACACTGAAATTGGACTATAAAGTAGTTGTGACCTCGTTCGGGTATCAGCAAAGGTTACACGGTTAGATTGACGGTCGGCGCGTCACGACGTGGCGTGCTAACCGTCTTAGATACAAAACTAGCGTCATTTTCTCATTTCCTGAATTAATTGCAAATTTACGGCTCACAAGTCTTGTCGTCAATTTCTGTTAGTTCGTTTACGTCTACTTCTACAGTCTTACTTATAAACTTGTTTTAGCGTTAAGGGGTTAGGAATTGCTTAAATAGCTGTCAAAAACACCACCGGTTTCCTAGTTTAAACCTTATTAAGAGGCAAGATGGTGGGTTTTGACTTTACAGCTGATCGAGGAAATTTGTGTTTTAACTAAGCATAGCTTTGCGATTCTTTTATAAGTAAGGCTGCTACTGTCTAGATCATTCCTACAATGGATTTCTTCGAAATAGTCTAGTGTTATTTACTTCTGTTTAACGTATGTTTTAGTTTATCGATATAAATGTTTGTATGATTCGCTATTAGGTTACAGGTTTGCGATTATGATCTTTCTCGACACTCAAATATAATACTGGCGCATATGAGGCTAGGAATACGTGCGTACTTATTTGCAATTAGTTGCTCTCCTGTCTCATTTCGTGCTATTTGGTTGCTTAGTAGAACGAAATCAACCGATTCTTGTTTATTCACATCGTAATCTAAATACCTTCCGACTAATGTTCTATTGTTTAACATAAATACATAACATTATAGATATTCGTAATCGTTGATATGATTATGTACAAACAACATTTGTTTACTTAGATAAGGACAGATAAATTGTTATTATGGATACGGAGTACTAGGAAGTAATTCGTATCAGGTAATATTTTAAAACATCTTTTTATTTTTTTATTATGCCTACGTATTTTGTTGGTGACTTTGATTAAGATATGTATCTTAATTTGAATTATATTTTAGCTTATTGCATCACATATCAGATGAAGTAAAAAAAGTAACTACTGGACATAATAAGACTTAACATCTCATGTCTCAGGATGGCGAGCGCAGTAAAACACCAAACAATATTCTGTAACTCAAGGTGTTGGATGGTGTTTCTACTGTTTATGGGCGGTCGTATCGCCTACCATCAGACTAACGGTAAGCTCGTCTCGTCATTCAAAGCAACAAAAAGAATAGATACACAGTCGATTAAAATTTAGCACAAATTGAAAGATTCATAGTTCCTTCACTGATCGAAACTAAGATCGCAGTTACCGACGTAGTCTGTTGAGACACGGATAGTCTAAACATGACAATGTTATACTAAGTCTAACACCACAAATGCCATACGAAGACAATAACAGCCAGGCGTGGCATCGTAACTAGGTAAATGCTCTGGGAACAGCGCAGAGATGACCAGATCAGAACTTTAATTTATTTATTTCCTATTGTAGTTACTAGCATACATACACTTTTATTACGTATATAAATGGTCAATGTGATCTCACCCTATCCTATTTATATGACACATTGTGAAACAATCTTGAAGAAAAGTTCGAACGGACGCATATAACGCTAGATGCAGCACTAAACGTAGTTTCTCCAGTGGAAGGATTAAAAAAATCGGCCGCTGTACGTCACCACTTAAAATTACACACACAAACGGCCGGAGGTCGCCCGGTCGCCGCTAATGAGATGGATGGATGTCAAGCTGAAGATATCATCAAACGAGGTCGAAGCATTACTATTGTAATTATTTCATTCATGTACCTACGCGAGGCGACCTGACTTTGTCGTTTACAGCGTCTAACAAAAAGTATGTTTATTTGTATTCCAAACACTCATGCCTCTTTATCCTCCTAGGCAGACGCAAACAGTGCATTCACTTTTCGCCATGTGAATTCCGTCCAGTGATGTGATAGTGCCTGTGGCTACATCGGACATATTCCAGATTGAAAGTATCTTATAATTGCCTAAACGCATCAGCAACTTGAGTAGACCAGTTAAAGAAGTTCATTAACGGAAGTATCATCTAAAACTATAACAATAAGATACAGACAAATAGTGAGAGCAGCAATCTATTTGTTTTAATAATATTCAGAAAAAGCCTTTGGATAATGTCATGTTACTGAGTTCTTATAAAACTATTTACCTAAATATTAACCTTAAATCAGACCACAATAAGGATAGAAGCGATACACGACAAACCAGTTACCAGTAAATATAAATATATCACTAATTAATAAATTCGTATTGTAACAGTAGTTATTCTGCTAATATAGATAAATATTTCAGCCTCACACGGCCAGAGATCCTGGCGGAGTTAATAACCCTGATCACAGAGGAGCCTCCGCGGAATGTGGAGCTCGCAATGCAGTATCGGCACGCGAACATGGCGTGCGAGGTGCTCACCAGCCACCTGTCCATGCTCAGCGACCGGCTGTCCCTAGGCGAGGTGCAGATGCACAGACTGTGTGACTTCCTGCTGCGGGATCCGCCTCTCAACCCACTGCTGGCGTCCTACTTCAGCAAGACTATAGAGATGTTGCTTATCGGAACCCAAAACAGGTCGGGTTGTATTTTTGTTTATACAAAGCAAGACACTGCAAAGTGACCCTGCTGCACCTGCTGTTAAGTGGAGTGGGTCCGAATAGTGTTGACAAATGTGATATGATTAATCCACAGTAGTCTACACAATATGCTGGCCTGTTGGAACTGTTGGAACAGGCTGAGGCCCGGAACGCCACACACTTCCCCCTGGGCCATTATGGCGTGTTTTAACACCTTGTCTACAGGGGTTGTTATCTGGGCTGAAATAAAATATATTCTACCACCAGCATTATGTTTAAAAAGAATCAGTTTCTTTTGATAGAATTGTTTATTACATACTACAGTATTTACATATGGTAATTCGCATTTTGCTTGACCATTACTCTAGATTCTTATTGAATTCACTGGAGTTATTTGCTAGCAACTTCTCACCTTGCCTGACACAAGGTTAAAGATTGTTAATAACAATATATTAAATACCTTAGTTGCAATCGATTTTATAATGTGCCTCTCTTTAACTTCAAGGAAATTACTCTATGAACAAGGTTATATTCTACCCACCACCACATAGAGTGATGATTAACGACAATAATTTGTGATCCTACAGGACTGGTACCTGTACCATATAGTGTGCTTGCGGGTGTTGGACTTTTTCCCGTTCCCGTCGCGACTTCCTGCCGAATCTGTTGAAGCACATCTCCACATCTGCCATCGCAGACATCTTCAAATACTTCATCAGGCTGGACCAGTTCAGTGAGATTGTGCTGGAGGTGAGTCTAATATATCAGAACATACATACAGTATGTGTTACTATTTACTAAGCAATAAGAGGCTGATATCTTCAATGCGATAGCCTGAGATTGTATCATCTTTTTGTGTTTGTTACTAAGCAGCAACCATCAATTAATGAAAAATTAAAAACTGCTCATAACAAGACGTAGGTTTGGTTTATTTTATTAACTCTTGGTCTCTCGTGGCTCGCCGGCGAGCCAAGACAGCTACATGACATTTGCGTGTGTCACGGGATTATAACCTTATATACTACATAATAAGGTTATTTTTCCGTCACACGCGTAGCTGTCAATGTTTGGCGGCAAACATTCAGCTACCTGTACATATTTGAAAATAAAATTTTGACAAGTCATGACGGGTTAAAGAACTGAGTTCATTCCTGTAGCCATATATATATTTACTAGCGACCCGCCCCGGCTTCGCACGTGTGCAATATTTCTCCACTATTTAATGGATGTTATTATACATATAAACCGTCCTCTAGAATCACTCTATCTATTAAAAAAAACCGCATCAAAATCCGTTGCGTAGTTTTAAAGATTTAAGCATACAAAGGTAGGGACAGAAAAGCGACTTTGTTTTATACTATGTAGTGGTGAACCACATAAACTTTAAAGGGATTGTGGATTATATTACTATGTTAAACTAAAAGTAGGCAAGAGACCCAGAGTTAGTTCTTTTTCATCCCGAAACAAAATGAAACCATTTCGGTCGCATTCAATTATTGAATGTGAATTTCAAAATTAGCTTGATTATGTTTAATGGTGTATGCTGGTCAGTAGGCCATAAATGCCGCCCACTAACTATGACTATATATATCTATAAATTACAATAATATGATGTGGACGAGGTAAATAATTGTAATAATATTCCACACAGATAGTTCTGCTGGGACAGATAATAAACAATAACATGCTATGTTTTGCCTAAAGCAACGGTCTCACTGCTGTGTTATAAACAGATTAGTAATAAGATAAAAATTTCTGTATGCGGACATTTTGCAATGTTTTTTGACAAATATTTGTAATTATGTGTGCCATGTGACGATTGGCCAGCTAACCATCAAGCGACTCTTATCAGATAATAATAATCAGAATTATACCTCACAGCAGCTATTGTCTGGTAATAATATAATGTGAATATTGGATAAGAATTAATGGCATTTATAGTTGGAGTAGATTGTAATGTATTTCATTACATTAACAGGCTTGATAGGGAGAGTATAGGAAATAGTCAACCATCATTGTGTATGCAATGTTGTTGCTGGCCGTATGCGACAAAACAGTACACTTTCAGCATTTCATCAGCAATACTTTGGTTTTGTAATCTAGTTGTATAAAAAATGTATAATAAAATATTGTAAGAAGGATACTCCATTGCGCTCCACGGCGGGTTGGTGTAGACATACACGCCATCTGATTCACGCCGCCAGCACCGACGGCGACACGTGATGTTGATAAACTATCGCACACCGCGTCTGCTGCAACGAGTTGTTCTTTGTCATACATATTATGTTTATTCTGGCATAGGAAAATATAGTCCAAATATATGCATGAACGAAAAAATTCGAGGGTGGTGATTAGGGATTGCAATCCGGTACAAACTTAAATCCGGCCGGATTCAGCCGGAATCGCGAGAATTCCGCCGGATCCGGATTATTTTGTGTGTGCAACATAGCGCATATTTCTAACTTCATGGCATAATATAAGGAATAATCTACGGGGAAAAATAGAAACGATTTTGTGCGAAAATCAACTCTTATTTATTTATAATTATTATCAGTCAGTTATTATATAATAATCAGTCTCAAAGATTACAAACAACAGTGAATTATTTATGGTTTAAATTAAGTTAAACCTGTTCATAAAAACTAAATTAAATCAACATCATATTCTTCTATAATCCAAATAAAAATTTCCAAAATCAACAGCTTATGGATACTATACCCATGCATTCATTACAGCACAGATCACTTTTCTTGTTAGAAATACGCTCTTAGAAAACAAATTGTATTAATAGTATCATCCTTTAGCCTACTTCTCAAGGAACTGCAAATATAACCAGCGGCCGAAAAGCCCTTTCAGCTTCAACACTGGTTGGTTTCACTAAAGTCAAAAAGTCATACATTAGAGACAAGTATTTCCCTCTATCTCCTTCAGTTTCATAAGCGCTCATTTCTTTCTTAAGTTTTTAGTACTTTCGCACGGTTTTGACAAGAGAAATTACGTTTTTCCTAATATATCGGATCCGGCCACCGGATCCGGTGATATTGTTGATCCGGTAGGCAACGAAAACGTACCGGATCCGCCGGATTACCGACCGGATCCGCCGGACCGGATTGCAATCCCTAGTGGTAATTGAAGCAGATAGTTCAGCCGGGTATTGTAGCCGTCATATAACTTTATTAGCAATGTACGACGGTGTGGTATAAATAGCCGTAATTCAAGTTCTGCGTAGATCGGACCACCAACAGCTAAAAATATAAAAAGTTGTGTAATGATAGATACTGTAACTTTGACTTTGCGGGTCAGTCCGCTTCGTGACCACAAAGGCTGCCAAGTCTTCGAAACGTCGGGAGACAATTTTAACATAAAACCCCGATAAAATCCGTAAAATAGTTTTATTTTAATAATTCAAGTTTCTTTTGTGCTTTTACAGAATTATTATCAGGTTATATTATGCTAACGTATTTTCATTTATTTATTTTTTATTGCTTTGAATGATGAGACGAGCTTGTCGTTCGCCTGATGGTAAGCGATATGACCGCCCATAAACAGGAGAAACACCATCAAACACCTTGAATCACAAAATATTGTTTGGTATTCCACTGCGTTCGCCATCCTGAGACATGAGATGTTAAGTCTTATTTTGTCCAGTAGTTACACTGGCTACAATGTCCTTCAAACCTGAACACTACAGTGACTGACATATGTTGCTTGGCGGCAGAAATAGACATTGTGGTGGTACATACCCAGACGGACTCTCACATATGAGTGACCTACCACCAGTAATTGTGTACAAAGATGTTTATTAAATAATGATATACTGCTATAAAATCTACTTAGATAAAAGCAATATCGATAAAAATATCGTGTTCCAATTTAACTCCTTCCAAAACCTAGGCTTAAGGTCATAATGCTATAATATATTGGCAGGACCAATTGTAATGTAGTACCCGCTTTCCTCAACGCCCTCAGGTAGTTGACAGAATTAATTTGAAGAGAAATATTGGATATTAGTAGTCTAGTGGTTATATCATCTCTCTAATGAAGTCTAAAATATGAGTGCATGCATGCAAAGAAATGGTGATATGAGTGGCTGGAAACATATATGTTTACTGTTGCAATAATTTTTATTATTTTCGGTATAAAGTTAGCATCAAATATATAATATGTAGGTATACTAATATTAGAATTTGTCAGTTTGTAAATAATAGGCATTGAACTTTACTCACACAGTCATGAGTGTCATTTGAAAGGTTAATATCTAAATTGTTCTTTTATGAGTCATATAATGAAATATTAATATTCTTTATATTTATGAGTCACAAAACGATATAAATATCAATATTTCTAAACTTTATTTTCCTTTATAAGTTACAGGTATTCCTTATTCCAATTACTTTTCCTTGTGAATAAGATAATGAGTTATTAATGTTTCTAAGGGGTCACATAGGACAATAAATAGTTTTTTATTTATTATTCGTGTACATATCGCTTTATATATTTATATTCTAAATTCCACCCTTTTGTATGAAAAATATTTAGATTTTATCATTATGCGCATTGTTGCTGAACATTTCTGGTATAAAAGTATTTTTTCAAAACTTCCTATACGATTAATACTAAGAAGGGTAAAAGTTTAGCTGTTGATAGATGTCATATTTTGATGTGCAGTGGTTAGACGAGCACCAGTTCCTGGACGCGTTGATCCAGATCATCTGCGGCTCGTACGTGCCCGAGGAGTTGGAGTCGAGCGGCGGCAGTGCCGGCCGCCTCAGCCACGCCGGCGACGAGCACAACCACGACGACAGCGACGCCGCCGCCGACGCCGACACCACCCAGCGCACCACCGCCACCACCACCGGCACCACCACCGCCACCACCACCGGCACCACTACCGCCACCACCACCGGTAGTGACACGGCACACGCCGATACAGGTAACGGGATACGGAGATGATGTAGAATGCGTAGTGTGTGTGTGCCATGTGACGTGGTTTTGTGGCGCAGAGGGTCGCGGCCGGCGAGCGGCGAGCGCGGTGGAGGTGGTGGGCGCGGTGCGCACGGCGGTGCGGGTGCGCGGCGGCGGCGGGCAACGCGGCCGCGTTTCCTCACCGAGCTCGTGCTCACCGCCTGCGCGCCCGACGGCAGCCCCGCCAGGTACCCACTGCACGATACTAACACGAGCCTAGGAATGATGTGGAACGGGTATGGTAATGCGTTGTGTGTTTGCGCAGGCCGTGCGTGGGCGCGGTGCTGCGGTCGCGCCTGCGCAGTAGCGGCGCGCGGCTGCTGCTGCAGGGCGCGTTCACGGCGGGCGGGCGCGCGCGGCGGACGCGCTGGTGCACGCGTGCCGCGCGGTGCGTGCGCTGCTGCAGCTGCCGCTGCTGCCCGACGTGCCGCACGCGCCCGACGCGCCGCAAGCGTGAGTAACGCCTTACAATACCACTACTCTCTCTATTTACAATTATCTCTACTCCTTGAATTACTGAACCCGAATGTTGCAGCCTACGCAGAATTAATAAAACCTCGTAATCCTCATTTTCCGAGGCCTGCTTGGCTTTCCTTAAAAGTCTACCAGCCACTCACAATTCCTTTCATGAGATACTATTTATTTTAAATGTTAATATTATGTTAATTCGTCACGCCTACCACCAGGTGACTAACTCACTCATTTACAGGGGGCAAACGAAAAAAAGTCCACGACTCGTTTACCCAAGGTACTAATACACATGTTTGGTGTCAGGGAGGAGGAGAGCGCCGATGATCAGGTGGACGTTGAGTTAGCGGTCGCACCGCACCTGCCCTTATTGCACAACGCGTTGCTAAGGGACCCGCAGCGCGACCTCGACGTGAGTACAAAACGCATATCTACAATACAATATACATACATGGCCCAATGACATGCCCATTGAATGCGGACTTGCAAAATTAAAGTTTGTAATGTCAAATAAAAGAAGTCGTTATACATAACTCGTTTTATATACTTATTTACTCACAACAATGCAATTATTAATATTATAAAATAATTTATTTTTAATCTATGCAGGACGAGGAATCAGACGGCGATAAGGGGAAGTCAGTAGAGTCAGAGAGCGAGGGTGACAAAGAAGCGGAGACAGGCAGCAAGAAGAAGGTGGTGGGGCAGGCGCGGGTGGAGGTGGCCGCGCTACTGGCGCAGCTCGCGCGCGCCGCGCGGGACGAGGTCTGCTGCACCATGCTCACGCTCGGTACGTACACACTGTGTCATGTGGGACTGGTGGGGGGGCAGGCGCGGGTGGAGGTGGCCGCGCTACTGGCGCAGCTCGCGCGCGCCGCGCGGGACGAGGTCTGCTGCACCATGCTCACGCTCGGTACGTACACACTGTGTCATGTGGGACTGGTGGGGGGGCAGGCGCGGGTGGAGGTGGCCGCGCTACTGGCGCAGCTCGCGCGCGCCGCGCGGGACGAGGTCTGCTGCACCATGCTCACGCTCGGTACGTACACACTGTGTCATGTGGGACTGGTGGGGGGGCAGGCGCGGGTGGAGGTGGCCGCGCTACTGGCGCAGCTCGCGCGCGCCGCGCGGGACGAGGTCTGCTGCACCATGCTCACGCTCGGTACGTACACACTGTGTCATGTGGGACTGGTGGGGGGGCAGGCGCGGGTGGAGGTGGCCGCGCTACTGGCGCAGCTCGCGCGCGCCGCGCGGGACGAGGTCTGCTGCACCATGCTCACGCTCGGTACGTACACACTGTGTCATGTGGGACTGGTGGGGGGGCAGGCGCGGGTGGAGGTGGCCGCGCTACTGGCGCAGCTCGCGCGCGCCGCGCGGGACGAGGTCTGCTGCACCATGCTCACGCTCGGTACGTACACACTGTGTCATGTGGGACTGGTGGGGGGGCAGGCGCGGGTGGAGGTGGCCGCGCTACTGGCGCAGCTCGCGCGCGCCGCGCGGGACGAGGTCTGCTGCACCATGCTCACGCTCGGTACGTACACACTGTGTCATGTGGGACTGGTGGGGGCAGGCGCGGGTGGAGGTGGCCGCGCTACTGGCGCAGCTCGCGCGCCGCGCGGGATGAGGTCTGCTGCACCATGCTCACGCTCGGTACGTACACACTGTGTCATGTGGGACTGGTGGGGGGGCAGGCGCGGGTGGAGGTGGCCGCGCTACTGGCGCAGCTCGCGCGCGCCGCGCGGGACGAGGTCTGCTGCACCATGCTCACGCTCGGTACGTACACACTGTGTCATGTGGGACTGGTGGGGGGGCAGGCGCGGGTGGAGGTGGCCGCGCTACTGGCGCAGCTCGCGCGCGCCGCGCGGGACGAGGTCTGCTGCACCATGCTCACGCTCGGTACGTACACACTGTGTCATGTGGGACTGGTGGGGGGGCAGGCGCGGGTGGAGGTGGCCGCGCTACTGGCGCAGCTCGTGCGCGCCGCGCGGGACGAGGTCTGCTGCACCATGCTCACGCTCGGTACGTACACACTGTGTCATGTGGGACTGGTGGGGGGGCAGGCGCGGGTGGAGGTGGCCGCGCTACTGGCGCAGCTCGCGCGCGCCGCGCGGGACGAGGTCTGCTGCACCATGCTCACGCTCGGTACGTACACACTGTGTCATGTGGGACTGGTGGGGGCAGGCGCGGGTGGAGGTGGCCGCGCTACTGGCGCCGCTCGCGCGCCGGTGGCTGGACGAGGTCTGCTGCACCATGCTCACGCTCGGTACGTACACACTGTGTCATGTGGGACTGGTGGGGGGGCAGGCGCGGGTGGAGGTGGCCGCGGTTGTGGCGGAGATGGGTATCTCCGCGCGGGACGAGGTCTGCTGCACCATGCTCACGCTCGGTACGTACACACTGTGTCATGTGGGACTGGTGGGGGGGCAGGCGCGGGTGGAGGTGGCCGCGCTACTGGCGCAGCTCGCGCGCCGCGCGGGACGAGGTCTGCTGCACCATGCTCACGCTCGGTACGTACACACTGTGTCATGTGGGACTGGTGGGGGGGCAGGCGCGGGTGGAGGTGGCCGTTTATAGCGGACAGACGCAACGTCTTATTAGTTGATATTATACTACACTAAACTATTGTGAGCAGGCACGCCGGGCGTCCTGCTCGACATGTTCTTCGAGTACCCGGACAACAACTTCCTGCACAGCGAGGTGGCCGCGTTCATCCGCAACGCGCTCGAGAACCCTCCCTACCGCACGCAGTACGCGCGACATCTCGTGCTGGAGTGCGACATGCTCACGCGGCTCATGGATGCTTTCGAGGAGAATGAGAACAAGAGGTCAGTACCGGGATGAGTTTTATGATGGGGTTGAGTTGTTATTGAGATTATGATTCATATTTTAGTAAGAGAAGTTTTAGAAATTATATTTAAAAAAATAAGGATTGTAAATTATTATAGTTGTATGTTAATATTTTTGTATAATATATAGCGGATTTTTACCATTTTTTACTGTCGGTAAACTTCGGGAAAGTTTTATTTTCTTCGAAGTATTACGGTAGGCTCATTGCTGGAATTTTTAATATACAAATCTAAAAGGTAAAAAATAATATTTTTCACCTAAAAAGATATTTTAGCAAGTATTTTGTAGTAAATGGTGTCGTGGCCTGCAGGCCCGGCGCGGGCCGTGCGGAGGGCAGCCCGCCGCCGCGCGCCGCGTACATGGGGCACCTGGTGAGCGCGCTGCGCAGCGCGGCGGGCGCGGCGCCGGCGCTGCCGCCCGCACTGCCGCCCGCGCTGCAGCAGCGCTGGGCCGCCTTCACCGACCACACGCTGCGCCCGCTGCTGCACCACCACGACACGCCGCTGGTTAGCACTCTACATACAACACTACATACAACACTACACCACACACCACACCACACACTACACTACACTACACTACACTACACTACACACTACACTACACACTACACTACACACTACACACTACACACTACACACTACACACTACACACTACACACTATACTACACTACACTACACTACACTACACTATACACTACACTACACACTACACTACATAATACACTACACATTACACTACACACTATACTACACACTACACTCTACTCACGATACTCTACACTTGCCATTTCATTTTATCCGTGGTACTTTACAACTGGCTTTTCTAAATGCAAAACATTCTCGTGAGGAAATACTACATCAGCGAGATACAACATCGTCGAGTTATTACTTTAAACAACGCAACTTTATTTGTATATTTTGTTCTCCACAGGGCGGCTATCATCCCCCAGAAATCATTTACAAGGTAACTACACAATATTTATTATACGTATTATGCTATTTTATTATGTAAACTTGTATTTTATTAATATATCTTGTGTCGACAGTTGGAGAATATGGAGGGCATTATTGCGTCCAACTACGATGTGAGTTTTTTTTTATATTTTTTACAGAATAGATGTTATTCTAAGGGTATTAGAGTCAAGAAAAATATAATATGAATCATAAATAGAACATCAATATTTAACTTAATATCGCCCTATAATAATAGGAGATTCAGTTTCACGCAAACCGTTCAAGAAAAAACGTACACAAAGTATTGCCCAGCTAGGATCATAAGAACTCATATTATACTACTAGTAGATATATGAGCATTATTATTCTACTCTTAATCTCTCTTAGACTGTGTCGTCCCGTATAAGGATATCGTACACTTTCAGTTCACTGTTGTGTTGCAGTTCGGGTGCGACATGGCGGCGACCGCCAGCATGGACGAGCTCGCCGACGAACTGAACGCCGACTACATCAACGAACTCAATGTACGTGCAAACCGCTTCACTCATTACTCTATTTGATTCAATTCTTCTTAGTTAATAACAGATTAGGTCGTAACGTGTTCCATTGTCGACCCTTGCTTATAGGAGTTGCAAAAAAATTCTATCGTGCAAAATATTTCTATAGTCTGATAGATTGTTAATATATGGCGAGTGCAATTATAATATTTAGCACTAAGCCATGTTTTTTGAATGCATCACTATATCAATAATATGTTGTGTGGTGTGTTGTGCAGATGGGAGGCGGCAGCGAGGGCCTGGAGTCGCCGGAGTTCGTGGCGGACGGTCTCGGGCTCGACGCGGACAAGGTCACTGCACCGTACATACTGTCACTGATATTGGTGGATGCGTATGCGCATTATCCGTTGCGTTACGCTACGTTGTCGTTTGACTAAAGTGTTATGCGATATTATAAATATTATAAGGAGTTACGTAATAGCAGTTTAGTTAAATTTTTCACATAAACTACAATCATTATTGTAGTGCATTATGGAACTTACTTTATCTACTTACTCCACGGGTTCAGCGACCCAAAATTAGTGTGGCTTTTGGAAAATACAACATAACATGGAACTCTTTTAAAGTCTCATTTTCACTTGTAAATGATATCAGTTAGTAGTACAAAAAGAACGAGCACTATACATAGGTATATTTTCAGATGGCAGTCGCCAAGAACAACTTCCTGGAGCTCGCCAACCAGAGGTTCGATGACGAGTGAGTACAGCGACTAGCGAGATATCATATAAACAATTGATTTTTGTTGTATTATCTATTGAGAGCCTTTTTACTGGCTTAGTTTAGGGCTGGTGTTAGCTATTTTTACATTTTTATCCAGTGTACATTTTGCATTTATCCTATATTTAAACTTATTCACATATTACTCAATTCTTAATACACGTCATTTCCCCATAATTGAATTTAATGCCGGAGCAGCCTCGAAATTTTGTCATTTTTTGTTCCTAATACAAATCCGTTCCCGTGACCAAAAAGTACCCGTAGCAATCGGTCATATAGTATAGCTTCTTATTAGTGAGAGTTTACGGAGGCTGATAAGTAGTTTCAGAAGATTGCTTGTTCAAAAGAATTTGAATACAGTTTAAGAAAGTATGTAAGAGTAGAAGACAGTTGCTCAGTCTCGGCCAGCTTGAAGTTTGTCACGAGTCACGACACATATATAGAGCTGGTGTTGTAACTTCGAACCGGCCGAGACATGGCCGCTGTATTGTAATTATAATAAGCTTCGTGTTAATTAGTTATATAAACACGAGTGAATGTTGTGTGTCAGCATGTGGGACGAGGCGCCGGAGGGCGACGACCTCGACGAAGGTGAGGAGGGCGACGCCGCGGGGGGAGAGGGGCCGGAGGGGGGAGTGGGCACCGCCGTCGCCGTACACCACGTACTCGCGCAGCCATCACGTCTGTATCGCATTGCTTTTGACTTAAATAGATTGCAACAGAGGTGGAGGCTTTCATATTGACAGATTTCTTTTGTTGTTGAACTTATCAGTTTTTTTTATTGCGTCCACCAAAAATTTATTCATCTGACTATATAATTTTATGCATTTTATTTGTTTATGAATTGGCTCTAGTTTTAATATCTATATTGTTCTATTTACTTATGTATAATATTTATTGTAAAGAAAGAAACTTATAATGTGTGGGATGTGTTGTAGCGTGGGAGTCGTCAGGCGGCGGGGGCGGGGCGCCGTGTGCGGAGGGCTGGGCGTCGTTCGGCGCGGAGGGCGCGGAGGGTGCGGACGCGTTCCCTCCCGACGACGACTTCGCCGCCTGGCCGCCGCTGCCGCGCCGAGACGGTACTCGCTGTGTCTGATACATACACAACTTCACGCCGGGTCAAATATATATTTACACCATTCCTGATGGTGCAGTTTAAGGTCAATGTCGATTCATTAGATATTCGACTAACTTGTTGATCCGATACAATTATGGTAGTACTATATATAAACTAGGCTTCGGAATACGACTCATTCCGATGAATATAAAAAAATATATTTTGTACCACTTGGACTGTAGTGATCTAATAGAGTAAGTTTTTCATGAAATATGCTCATTCCAAGGATTACAAAAAAAATATTAGTAGATATTATGTTGTTTACAATGATTTTTATATTGTCAGACACATCGGTCGCGGAGTTGGAATGTGGCGTGCGTTCGCTGAGACTGGAGCGGTCCTCCCCTCCCGCGGACGACCCTTCGTCGGTGGAGCTCACCAACAACCTGCTGACAGCCATGAGCGCCATGTCGCCGGACGCCATCGCCAACATCGTCAACGCCAACATGACGCCGTTCCCGGTGGCGGAGGCGACGGGCGCGGCGCCTGCGCAGTCCCCGGCGGCGGTGTCGACGACGGTGGCCGCGGCGGCGCCCGCGCCGGCCGGCGGCGAGGCTGCGCGGCGGTGATGCGGCTGCGCGGCGCCGCGCCCCGGCTAGTCGCGCCACGGACACGCGCCCGCACGCGCCCGCACGCGTCCGCATGCGCACGCACGCGTGTGTTACATTGAGATGTAAACATTTTGTATGACGTACAGTTGGCGACTCATTCCCTGTCGTTCGGTTGGAGTGTGTATGTCGTGACTGTCGGTGTGCCCTCCGTTGTATATATCGTAAGACTACCGCCCAGTGTTGCACGGAGTTCCTGTACGAGGTTGTTCACGCTCCCCCATATATTTGCTAAACGAATTGTACAAAATTGTCAATGTTTCATATACTTGTAACCTATAATAGTTGAATATCCATTGTGTATCCATAGTTGTTGATATGTGAACAGTCTGAACTGCGACGTGTGTTAGTGTTATTGGGTTTCCGAGTGTAGTGAAACCCGACATGAGGAGCCGCTAGAGCAAAAACGGTGTGCAAACTTGATTTAATAAGACTGTAAAAATCTTAGTATTTTTTTAATATTAGTGTATAAAATCGATTGGGCTTATAATTAAGCTTTTAAATTATAACCCTTATTACAAACTAAATAAGGATTTGTTATAACCTGTACTTGCTTAGCACTGGTTAGACCGTTGTTGCACTCGCGGCCTCGATATAATTAGCACGAGCTGTATTCATGTTTATAGTCCGAGTGTGCAATCATTACAGCAGATTGATTTTCAAGTGTCGATTTGCATTTTGTACCCTGTGATAGAACCACTCGTGTCAACTACATCACTATGTTTAAGTTATATTCGATGTAATCACAACACTACGTCAAACGATTCAAAACACCGAATTTATATGAGATACAACGATCGGGAGATATGTATGTATATAAGGTAAGTGTTAACGGCGGTTATCGAGCTTTGCTCATCCCTAACGTGTATATCGTGTAGGTATTTATTTGTCACCTCACTAGAGGGCTGTCACCCGACAAACTATCGAGCTTTCTTTTGCAATATGTTTTATATTTATATAAAGGTATTTTATGAGACAACGCACTGGGACCAGACATATAAAGTGCTATCGATTTGTGCAAATGCATGTGATGTATTATTATATTTAATTCGGATCCGCCCACGACAGACCAATGTGTTCGGCGAGGAACTGATCACTCGACCGTTGGTCAGCAGACCCCCACAAGATGTGAATGTTCCTTGAAGTCGCTATGACGTGTTGTCTGCGATCGTGCGCACTCAAAGTAGGTCCCGTTGTCTGCCAAATAATCATTCCCTATGATTTTGTATAAAAATCATTGTCGAATTGGATGAAATTAAATAAATTAAGTGCTTTTAGTTTGTAATTAAGATATAGTTATCGATATTAAATTTTATCGATAAATGAAATGTTAAATATCGATATGTTCATTATCTATTGAAGAGAATTGATAAAGTCAATTCGAGAGTTTTAATGATTATGGTCGTTTTATATTCTACTTAAAAATTGTATTATGCCTTGAATATGAGCCTCAAATTAACTTGAATCGAAGCGCTGTGTACGTGTTAAATGACTGCGTCGAAATGATTTAGAGAGAAAAATTATGGATTTAAAATCGTCAATGAAATAACTTTAGCGTTTATGTAGTCGATATAGTTCAGTGGGGTGTTCAGTGTCGCCGGTGCCGACGTCACACGTCGTACTAACTTGCGTTGCCGGTCGTTATTGTGTGGCGGCACGACGGAGTGCGCTCTCACTCGATCCATATCCATAATTATATCAATAACATATCGGCACTGAGACGAGACACGCTGGGTGGATATTACGAAAATCTGTAGTTTCGATTCTGTTATAGAGAAAGGTGTGAGTGTATATTTGTTAAACGGATGTATTGCAACATTAATTGAAATGTTCCAAATTTTGTTATTACTTTAAGATTTTTTATATTTGTTGAAAAAATGTGCTATCAGGCAAAATATATTGGATTTTCAATTACGTTACTTCGTTTTTCGGAATAGCCATCCCAAACAGACCGCGCGAGCGCTCTTCGTTCTGCTGACTTTCTATACAAAAACAAATGTTTGTTTGGCTGTTCGTATACTGCACGCCACAGCGGTCGATATTATCTATATACTATCGATAAAACTGAACGCCACTAGAGTGCTTGTGGTTCATTGTTAGTTAGGATAATATAGTTAGTTTCAAATCAAGTGTTGAGAGAATAAGAGCGGAATTTTTATTTTTTTTTACATGCGCAGAGTTGTATATGATCTCATCTGTTTTCGCGCAGTCCAGTGTAGTTATCGCTTGCTGACCCCTTAGTCGATATTATAACCGTGAATTATATTTTACAATGTTATCGGTTCCGTCGATTGAATAAGAAGAGTCGCCACAGTGGCACGCGTCGGAGTCAGTCGGTGTAGTATATTGTTACATGATGCCGAATCGCGAGACTTATACTATCCCACTATGTTCCCACTGGGTGTTATAATCGGAACGTATACCGGGTACACTCCTACAATCGAGTTTTAATTGTATTATCTCGATATGAATTGTTTATAAATTCGTCCTCTTCCATGTTACATTATCTTCGGACACGTTACGTTAAGTTTATCTTAATGTGGATATTACTTTGTACCAAGTATATTGTAGTTTCGCGTTGTGCGGCGACTGTTGTTTCCAATCGACTGACTTCTATAAAGCTAACGTCGATGGGTCTGAGTTCGACTTATAAAAACCCTTGAGAATTATCACATTGGTAGACGAAGTTGCTTTATAAATGTCAGCTTACATGTTGGACATATCCGAGGTATATCAATAGGTTAACGTTCAGTTTGTGTGTAAAGGTGTCACTACAATAGTGGCCCGCGTTCGACGCCTACTGTGTGGAGATTTGAATCAAATCAAACAGGCGTTTATTTCGAATGTTCTTGTTTATTGCATTGTCTTATTTCTTACCTCGTTACTTAAATGTTATCAATTAGTTATAAATAGATGTTATCCCATTATTTGTTGGCATATACTGAATTAGAATGTGGATTGCATTTGAGTTATGAAAGGGTTTATTTAGACGATGTCATTTAAAAGCGCAGTGTGCATGTTTATCAAATTCGACATATTATTTATTCTGCACGACATGTCCACACTATGCATGCTGTCAGCTGATCGCTTTGTAATCTAAAACAGCATCGTCTATATGAATCTTAGAGCGCAGTCTGTCAGGTGGGACATTTTGGGCGTGTATTGAGCGATTATTGTACAAGTGTATTGTGTAGATGAACGAGTTCTGTCCGCATCGCCGGGCTCGCCTGCGTGTTGTGAACTCACCCAACGTATCCGTCGCCGAGACATTTCAAGTTCAACCCGACATATTGTGAACTCATATCGTATTGTTTAGTTGCACACGCGTGCAGTACATTCATATTTCCAAGGAACAAATTTTAGTGTTTACTTAATTTTTATAACAATCTTGCGTAAGGCTTTATTTTATCATTATATCACTTGCGCCGCTCGGCGTATAACAATTATGTTTTTATTGAGGTGAGGTATCGGCATTAACTTGATTGCTAGCTGTTGAACATGCAGAAATATATTACGAGCTACTTTACTAGGGGAGCTGTTTACAGTTGATTACAACAAAGCATAATTGTAGTCTGTGCCTTTTACCACGATTTCGTCAGGAATAGTTATATGCCGATACCTGTACTAGTAGAATGTAGTTGTGAAGTGTTTGTGCGCCGCGGCACATGTGTTGTGGCGTCCCTCGCGACGGACGGACGCATGTGACGCGGAGGGCGGCGCCGCTCGCCCCCCCCCCCCCCCGCACCTCCCCCGCGCCTCCTCACGCAGCCTCACTCGCTAGCGTCACCTACTTCTATATATTGAAACAAAACACCTGCAGCCAGATATTGTGGCCAAGTTAGATTCGTCTTCGTCTTACTATAAAGTTAAGTTCACCCGTTTCGTATATATAGCTTGTCTGATCGCATTTTCTGAATGTACCCTTTATATTTTTCATTTGCCACGTTGTGTCCCTCGTCGAGTGGAAGGCGATCCATACTTATTCATGCTTTAAGTCTCGCTAGACGCTGGAGCGCGGGCGCGTCGCCCGAACGGTGCTAATGTACGCTATGAGTACAGCAACTAGATATTGTCAATATGTGATACGACCGCCGGCCCCTCTGCTTCCGATTGGAACTGTTGATCAATAATATATGTGGTCACGTTTCTTTAGTTCAATTTTAGATGTCCCGCTGCTAAGCAAAAAGTAACGTGGAATTAATTGATACTAACCCATTAATCATTGAGTGCAGGTAAAGGGGACCTTAAAGGATTTCTAGTAGTAGCTATTAGGATGTAAATGAAGTGAGTTCGGGTTCCATACAATGAACGTTATATTAAAAATGCATAGAGTCTGTCGAAGCGGCGCGGGACGCGCGGACGTATCGCCATTGAATTTTAGGAAGACTTGTTAGCACCAATGTTTTATATGTAGCTAATTATTGTAGGGATGTGGACTACAAAATATATATTGTTTCATGATTATAAGCAGCGTACAAAGACCGGACAAACATTTAACACATGGTAATTTCAAAGCTATAGAACTTGAGGTAGATATTTTGAAGGAAATTGTATGGTGTCCCGCCTCACAGATTTATGTATTGCCGCCGATATGACATTTATTTAAAACGAATGTTTAAACTCTTATAATCATTGTCAATGTCATTATTAAAATTGTTTATTCTGCATTAAATGCTCGAATTTTTAATGTATATATTTGAATAATAAAGAATTGTCTACATCCCTATTCGAGATACGTTGTTTGAATACGTTTGTGAGATGTCTTCCTAAAATCCACACGTAGATTAGTAAGCTTTGAATTATTAGTGCAATCGTTGCCCCCCGCGGGACGCTGTCAAATGTATTTAACTAGGCGATTGATATCCGCGTGTATAGATTCAATTATACCTCTTTGTATATAATGCAACAAGTTCCATACCAGTGCAGACTGCAATTATAAAGAGTACGCGCGCGTCTCTCGCGTGGACCAATCAGAAGAGCCGCTGCGCGTGCGCACCTCACTGACACTAGCAAGTGTAGCCAATTGTATTAGGGTTTTATATAGTAAACTCGTTTTGTTGCCTGTCTTATGATGTAAACGAATATTATTGCTAAGGAATATAACTTGTATTTGGAATTGCTTAGTGTTATTATAACATTTGTTTTACATGATTTGTTATTACCTGCGGGTCTAAATAGGCCTCTTCAGGAGATGTTAAGAATAACATACTAAGTTTGTATAACAATTTTAACAATAACACATTTAATTTATGTTATATACCTAATACTTTAAGTAAGTAACGTAGTATAGTATTGCTACGGAAGTATGATCTGTGTATCTGGTATCATCTATGGGACAGGTGAGAAAGCGAGTAGTAGTGCTAGCGTGCGCACTCTCTACTTACAGAATATTGTGATATCAGTTCGACTCTACCTTCTGCTAACTGCGACCGTCCTCGATGTTATGCTTCATAGGTTTAAACGACGCGTGTCGCCGTCTGTGTCAAATTAATGTCTGGAATACACACGCTAGAATAAAACGTCACACTTTCGGACTAAAGTCACTTATTGTCGTTGATCAAAAGGAGCGTGTTTGCGCGCCAGCGTTCGGATATTGGCAACGGAAATGGAATAGTTTTGGTAGCGTGTGTATTCTACTTCGCCCACTGGAGTGACATTTTTACTAATGAAGACTTATTTTGAGTAATAGTGTAACGGGCCCGGGACAGTGGCGCGTCGACGGCAGTTTCTACATTTCTACAAGGAAATATTCCTCTTGTCAATAACTTTTTTGATATAAACTAAACTATAGCGTCTCGATAGACGCGCTGAGTGAATCAGTAGAACAATCCCGCACCGTTGCAGTGTTTGCGTATGTACAAATATTTTGTATTCTAAAGTGAAGTAGCGCATGCGTACTGCGCGCGGGGGCGTCCGCCAGCATGTAAACGTCTTAGAGGTCTATGGCCATTTTAGTTAAATTAAGCGAGAAGAGAATTTGCTAACATCAATTTGTTAACATCATCCGTATTGCGTCTTTCCATTAATTTAGCTGAAGTGGCGTTTACATTCGGAATGGTTTTAATGTGTCGGATGAGCCGCGCGTGGTGCGCTGGCGCCGGTGTGTGTGCGGGCGCATAATGTCCGCAGATAAACGAGAACTGTGCCTTCCGGGCGCTGGCGGCGCGGCGACGTCCCCCCGCCCCCCGCCCCCCGCCCCGTCATCAGTCTCCGTGCCAGACACGCCCGAGACATAATAAAAGCTCGTAATGTATTCTATTGTATTATATCATAGTTAAAAGTTTTATTAAAAAAGTTGCTCAATACTTGTGTTTTTCTTGTCAACTATTCCTAATATTTTATCTGATTAACGAAATTAGTATTATTTTGACATATAAATATAGAAGTCATACTTTCCATATTTTAGGTAAAATAGTAATGTGTGAGATGCCAGAATTTCACCTCACCATTAAAACTTATTTTTACTTAAGAGGCATCCTTCATTTTCTTAATTATTACAAATGAATAAGACGTGGTTAATGAAATTATGTACTTATTTGTAATCTACTGGATTCAACAGAGATATAATATATCGTGCTAGGACATTAATATATAAGGAGTTCATTTTCTGGTTGAATAGTAGAATTCACATTTAATGGCCTGATGGAAGGTTTTGCGTCATGCTAATAACCGATATATCAAAAGATATTTTAATGATAAAACAGCTATTTCTTCCTCCGTTAATTTCAGGATAGGTAGTTACGTGATTAAAAACATTGTGTCCATTACATAGTTTAGGTATATCTCCCATAAACTTAATGTTCCTTATATATTTATTTATTTTATTTATTGCACTTAATATACAAATGTATACAGGCGGGCGGGGTATTAATATACAAATGTATGCCATAGGCATTCTCTACCAGCCAACCTTAGGGTGGTGCAGAGATAATCATGGTAGGTGCATCACGGCAATATGACACTGAGAAAGAAGATAAATATACAAAATACCTATAATAACTATAAATACAATATAAGTAACATTATAAGTATCAGAATACATAAAATACATATTATAATTACATAAACATATACATATAAATATACATATATACATAAGAATATAATGCAATATTATAAGATAAGGTGGTGACTATTCCGCTTCATTTAGCAGTAACTGTCGAACTCTCCTTTTGAAGGCAAACCGAGTGGTCAACGATCTGATTTCGGTTGGGAGTGAATTCCATAGAAGAATGGATTGGACAGCGAAAGAGCAGTGAATAAAGTCAGAACTATGAGGTGGGCATTTAAGGAGAAGATTGCTAGCTGAGCGGAGGTTCCTATTGTGACTATTACAGAGGAATTGGAAATTTGAAGATAAGTAAGAAGGAGGAGTAGGGGAGTTAAGAAAAGAGAATAAAGTCGTTAGTGCTCGCAACGAACGCCGTTGACGTATAGGCAGCCATTTAAGTTGTAGACGATAGGAAGAAATGTGGTCATATTTACGGAGGTTAAACACAAATCGAATGCAGTTATTTAGAAGTCTGTCTAGTTTGTTGAGTAAGTCTGCATTCAGATCAAAATAGCACAAATCACCATAGTCGATTATAGGAAGGATTAAGGTTTGCACCAGCAGAGTCTTGGTCTTGGGCGGGAGAAAGTTCTTCAGACGGTAAAGAGCACGAAGGGTACCGGTGACTCTCTGACAGACAGACGTTACCTGGGGCCTCCAGCTCAGAGTAGAGTCGATATGCAGACCGAGGTCTCGAACACTAGAGCTCCAAGGAATGATTGTGTCATTAAATCTAACGGGTGGAATGATCGTATTATCCACCTTGCTGATCATCCTGGAACTGCCTACAATAATGGCCTGACATTTCACAGGGTTCACCGATAAACCGAAATTGTCGGACCAGGATTTAATCTTAACTAAGTCCCTGTTCACCCTGTCAACGGCCGCAGACACGCTATCGACTCCATCCTGAGAATATAATTGCAAGTCATCGGCATACAGATGGTACGCACACTGAAGTTCTTGAGTTAAAAGATTGATAAATATTGAAAACAACAATGGGGAGAGTATGCCGCCTTGAGGAACTCCAGAGTTTATATGGCACCAACTGGACGAGGAATCGCCAAGTCGCACCAACTGCTGGCGTCCCTGAAGATAAGACGAGAACCAATCCAGAGCCGAAGGAGAGATCAAGAGGTGGGAGAGGATGGCTAGAAGGATGTCGTGGATGACGGTACCAAAGGCGTTCGAGAAGTCAACCAAGGCCAATACAGTGACCTTGGTGTCCTCCATGCCCGCACTAAACTCAGACAATTGTTTATGTGCACAAGCCTCAAGCACTTTGGAGAGGAAAGGAAGAATGGATATAGGACGGAAATCTTTCGCATGGGATGGGTTAGAAATTTTCGGAAGAGGAATCACAATGGCTTTCCGCCACAGAGATGGGAATATGCCAGAGGAAAGGGAGCCATTAATGATGTCCGAAATGGCTGGGAGTAGGTGATCCAGGATAGGGATTATCATACGACGACTGATGTTATCGCAGCCAGTCGCATTGGATTTAATGGAAAGGATTACCTTTTTGATGTCGCCCATCGAAACTGGGGAAAACTGAAAATGGTTGATATTAGGCCTAGGGAGACCGTCTAAGAAACCAATGGTGCGACGTATAGTTTGGTGATCAGTCAGGGTAGATGAAGAGAAATGACGATTAATATCATCCAAACCAATAGTCACCCCACAGGGATCTAAATTTTTATCCTTGCCAATACCTAGAGTCCTAAGGAATCTCCAGATACTGGCCGTAGAAGATAGTGATATATTGCTGAGAATATGACGGCGTTTAGCATTACGCACCAGCTGATTGCACCGATTTCTTGCAACTTTGAAAAGGCACCAGTTTTCCTCCGAACGATTTCTCCTGTACCGATGAAAGGCCCGATCCCTACGTCTCATCGCCATTCGAACCCCTCGAGTCAACCAAGGTGCAGGGGGACGCTTAAGTTTAATTTTGCGAACAGGGGCATGAATATCGAAGAGAGCAGTGACAGAGCGATTGAAAATGTCGACTTTATCATTTATAGATGGAGCTGCAATCAAATCATCCCACCTACAATTGGCAGCATCTCTGTCAAGCTTCTCCGAATCAATGCGACCAAAAGTACGCAAGTACAGCACCTTAGGAGGAAATTTAGGTGATTTTAGGATGTAGGAAATATAGATGAGGTCGTGGTGAGAGAAGCCAGGAGCCGGAATTTGACCATGTGAGGAAACGAGGGAAGGAGCGGAGGTGAGGAAATTATATACTTAAAAAAAAATTATATACTTTACGTATCTTATCCAGGCGGAGTTTTAGCGACAGAGCAGTAGGGGCAGCTGGCAAACCCAGCATGGTCCCCTGTCAGTAGCGTAGATTGCCGTAGAGGGGCCCTACATCTATAGGTGTTGGGGCTCTTCAGGGCAGTTCCCTGGGCGGTCGTCGAAAGTGACAATCTCTGTTCCTATTGTATAATTTTGTCTTTTTCACGTCCTAGGGTTATAGACTATGCTTTGGAACGTCGTTATTTAACAAAATCAGATAATAAATAAATTTTGAGTTAGGACACTTAAGGTCCATGTTAAACCTTAGTTACCATGTTCTGTTATATTTTGTCTTTATTCTTCTTTATGTCGCCTACAGTTGACCTGCCTGTACCAAACTTATGAGCAATGATAGAGTATCCTCACCTTTATCTAACATTTCTATAATACAAATAAATAAAATAAATAAAATGCTTTATTCATCACGTAGGCGAACATAGTTGCACTTATGATAAGTCAAGGTACATGAGAATATTTAATTATCACTTAATTAAATTAGCTTATATAAACAAAGACAATTTATATTGAAAATAAAATAAATATAATTCGCAATTTGTCTTATTATTGTTGAATGTCTACGTGGCGGCGCCATGATGTTAGCGGGCGCGCTAATTGACACTGTAGACGGAAGGCGATAAACAAAAGACTAACAATAGATTGACTTATGGCAGCGCGGGTGTAGGCTCACCCACCTCCCCTGCGGACCCCGTTGGCCGGCTGGATTACAGCGATCACCGGACAAGCTGGAGTCCAGATTAACGAGGCCTTACGGTAAGTATCACAAAAGATTTTGCTTGCCCATTTTCGGATTGACAGTAATTTTTCATGCTAGCTCTACTCACTGGCCCGTCTCAAAAATCGACTGCATACTTAGGTAAAAAGTGGCGATAAGCTAGTTGGGCGTGGAATGGACTGCCGAGACGAATGTCCGCAGGTTCAAAACCTAAGGGCACATAAATCCGAGTTTTCTAAAAAAAAAATGTGTGTATTCTTTGTGAATTATCGCTTGCTTTATCGGTGAAGGAAAACATCGTGAGGAAACCTGCATACCTGAGAAATTCTCTATAGGAATTTCGAGGGTGTGTGAAGTCTACCAATCCGAACTAGGCTAGCGTGGTGGACTAAGGCCTAATCCCTTTTAGTAGTAGAGGAGGCCCGTGCCCAGCAGTGGGACAGTATGTAATACAAGGCTGATGACGATGATACTTAGGTAAAAAAAAAACTCAAATTACTTTGATATAATTTTATTTTCATATTTTTATAATTTATTTATATATAATGACTATAATAATCATCTACTAAACTAAATAATCAATATAATTCAACAGCTTCCGTTATATACAATATGTATAGTAGTGGCGCGAGGCGCCGGGCCCGCGCCACGGACCGACCGACAAAACAATCCAAATGAATCTACACCATCGTACAGATAACAACGTCGTAATTTGCCACAAGTTTGCTTTATTATTTATTTACAAATCTTACATTTATCAATTTAGTCCCATAATTTCCAAATGAATTAGCTTTGAGAATAAGCGAACGAAGAGCGAATGCGACGCGACGTGGCGTACACTAGTAACATGCGATAGAATTGAGAAACTTAACGCGTCCGCGAACAGGACATGGACAGTGGTAACAACGACTAGATGGCGTATGGCGACTTCAGTGCCGCGCCCCGGACCACAGTTACTGACATCTCCTTGTCAAACGCACAATGGCCCGACTTTTTTTACGGGCTAAGTGCGGAAAAAGGAGCCCATAACCAATCTCCTTGTCAAAAACAGATGACTCCAATTTATGCTCGGTTTGAAGTTAGTCACTTCCCCTTCCATCTGCGCTTCATATTTGCGGTCAACCTCAAAATATGATGTCTGGGTTACCGCTCGTGACCAACTTCAATCCACACATAAAGTTTTACTTGCATTGCAAAATTACAAGAACGTTGCGTGGTTAACTGTGATTCGAGCCGCAACAGTAGCAACAAAACACATGAACAATACGATACAAACTACAAGAAAGTGAAGGGTCACGCGGATACGCCGCGTGATGCTCAAAATAAGTCGAAACAAACTTACTTATCACAATAGATGGCGCTAAATGATTCGCCTACGTAGGTACATGGTGCGTTACGTAGAAAATATGGTGAGCCGCGGAAAACTATACGATCTTAGGATAAGAGCGCGAGGGTCGCGGCGCTGATATATGACTCCCGCTCTCGGCTGATATGCCACACGTCACGCGACGCGCTGTGCTCGCGTCGGCGCGGGTAAACTGCGCCATTAAAATTTGGTAAAACGTGTTATGAAAATATTTAATTTACTAATATCCGAGTTGTAATACGAAAATAATTTGGTTAAAACATGTAATAAAACTTGAGATGCATGCACCAGAACATAGTCCGGTACAGCGCTACAGAACCTGACTACGTAACTAATATAAACACAAGAGATGAACGACGCGCCGGCTCCGGTCGCGCCACACCTCGGAACATACTATGTTTGGCATTCACACGTAGCACAGGATAAGATATTACAACGAACACTCGACGACTCGACCCGTCTCCGTTCTGTTCCAAATATATTTCTTTCTGACGATCAAAATAAAAACGTTACATAACAGCAGTAGCACCACTAGAGATATCCAGAAACGCGTCGAGTCCTCAACCTCGCCGTTACTTACAATAAAAATAACTAGCACGCCTACAGAGTATAAAATTTGAAGCTAATTAAGGCGATTAACTGACGTTTGGACGTAAGTAGTAAAGTTATAAAGGAAGTACGAGTTACGAGAGAGAAGAGAAGCAACGGAGGGCGTTGTACGGCGGTGATACAAAACTATTATTGCCATGCGATACACACATATACTACACTACTTAGTTAAACGAGCAGGCGGCACTCGCACACACACACGCACGCTCACACACACGCACGCACACACACACGCACGCACACACACACGCACGCACACACACGCACGCACGCACACACGCATACGGCTACGTACAAAGAAATAAAGTTACTTAATTGGAGAAAAGATTATTGTTTGTAACCTCACGGGAAAATATTCACCTTTGTATCTATAAAACATTTTTTTCCTTATTTATTTCTATTTCTTTAAATATGCGGATAGTAGAACAGACATTAATTATAATGTATATAATTAAGGTCGTGTATATCGCATATGGATTTCTCTATCTAATTGTAAGTGTACATTATACTAACACGTAAGGTTGTTTGGAGGGCGTGGTGTGAGCGAGTGCCGTCCACAGATCACTTACGTTACACTGTAGCGATATACATGAGCTTTTATTCAATAGTTTACATTATCGCTTTATCATTTAGCTAGCAACACCGACACGACACCGATTGGTCTGTTTGTTTAGGCTTGCAACCCGTACGTTGTATTGCTATCATTGCGTATTGGTGAATGTCACCGTGACGTCATGTTAATATAAAAATTAATTAATAAATAATTACTAATTGAATCGACTAAAATAAGGAATAAGAGGTGCGACGAGTCCCTTTAGGAATCGATTATAATTAGAAATCGATTTAAATTGATTAATATTTATTATAATAGAAAAGTCTAAATTTGATAGATTATAAGAGCCGCTACCTCTTGAAGAATTTAATAATAAAGCAAAATAAATATAGAAAATAGAAAACCTGAAGAGAGGAAATGAGAAACAATATAACATAAACAAACATTCAATGGGTAATATAACAAAAATTATTGTCATCCAATGCTTAAATTTTCAATCTTTATAATGTATACATATATATTTACTTAATAATTTATACAGATCAACATAGTGTCTAACATTATTGTTATATTCCATCTCGTATCTATAATGTACATCTACAGTATCATAGAGGAGCAACGATAATAATCTCAAGTGTACTGAACACTAACCAAACTATATACCATCTGACAACAGATACGCAGCAACTACGCCGAAATAATACGAATTACACATAAAGTAACGTGGCTACAGTAATGTAACTATATCTCTTAATATTTAAAGTGATTTCTGTTAAGAGGCGTTCCTGAGAGATCTCTCGACTGCACCTGCTCGTGACTCACTTCAGAGCGTATCTTGCGCATGAAGTAGAGTCGAGTCGGTAGTGTTTACTGTTTAGCTCGTCGAGGCGCGCAGCACGCGACAGTGACGGACACCATGCGCGGCACACAGGGTCGCCGGATAGTATGACTAGGTCGTCTTATATTCCAGACTACCCACAAAAAGCTTAAAATTAAGCAACACAATAATAAAATTAACATATTTCGAAAAAAATCTCCATGTATGAATATAAAATTTGAAACGTTATAGCTTAGTCTAGTTTTAAAATTTCAGGACTTCAGAAATTATAAAATAGACATAATAATTATTGAAAGATAAAAACATATTATACTGTAGCAGGATATCGGCTCCATACTTAATTATAAGCACTTTGGGGCATTTCGTCTCGAGTATAAAAGTAACATTTTGAAGGTTGAGCTCGAGCCCAGTAAACAATATCAGACAAAATGTCCGTCACGTGTTGTGACTTGCGCACCTCTTGTCAAACGTCCAAACCGCAGGCTCACTAAACAATATAATGAATATTACTAAAGTTGACTCATATCCAACTGTCTGTTTCCAATTTCCAATTGTTGTCACAGGAGCACCTCTTAACACACAATATAAAGTGTAACGTGTCGGGGGGGCGCAGCACCCCTGAGTCAGGGAGCTGCGCCCCCCCGCACGACAGAGGCACGCGCGCATGCGCCACCGACGCTACTGTACGTACCTTGTATAAAAAGAGTTAATTAACTTAGTTAATATTAATGCTTTTTGAATTATATACATTATCACATCGTGTGAACGAATGGGGAGCGAGCGGCGCTATGTACACCGTGGGGGATGAAGTGGGGATGGGTTTGGGGTCGACCCCACACGATAGGGATTTGTTTCATGCGCTAGTGAAGGCGGCGGTAATATCGACATTTGGGGACACACTACGGATCAAAATATTTTATTATTAACATTCGACTAGTCGATAAAATAATTTCGCTAACATTTTATTAGCTACACTTTGGTATTTAAGTAGATATTAACTCTACAGTACTACGCAGAGTCTTCTCAAATGGGGATTGTAGAATATTTAAACAAGCATTTGACTCGACCACGTGTGTATATACATATTGGTTTTAAATTTATTTTAAATATATTTTTGAGACAATATTTTACTATAAAAACCATCCGTCAGTTCGTTTCGTAGTCTGCAATATTCCCAGAAAATTGCTCAATAGAGTTGTAATTTAGTACTAGATGAAGCGAGCCATGAGTGGAGAGGAGGGCAGCGTGTCCGCGGATACTCTGCGGCGACGGCGGCACGTGTGGGCGCGCGGGCGAGCGGGCGAGAGACAAGCTACAGCAGCGACACTGGGGTCGGGTCGCGGGCGGTTTGTGCGTCGATTCCTCGCCACGCCACAGAGTAAAGGCCCACAAGACGCATGCGCGGGGTGAGGGGCCGGCGGCCGGGCGCTTCAGAGCTGGTACCACTTCTTGTCTTTGTACTTGAGCATGAGCTGGTGCGCGGAGGAGGAGAACTCGGCGGCCTGCGAGTGCATGCGCTCCGTGCGCTCCTCCAGGTGCGAGAGCTTGTCGCCGCGCTCCAGCACGAGGTGGTGCGCGCGCGCCACGTCGCCCGCCGCGGACGAGGCGCGCGCGCCCAGCGCGTCCAGCGGCGGCGGCGCGGCCGGCGGCATGTGGCGCGCCACCGCGCGGTTCGGCTTGCCGCTACCCTCGCCGACTGCACCACCACACGCAATCGTTATGCAACATACTCATCTGTCAACTGCTTAGCACTATGACACAATCTGAGATACTCCAAACTCATCCATCCACTCCACATCCTTCTATATTGTACAATATATAGATAACGATAAAAAAGAATTATATCTCCAAATGTATCATTGGAGCAACCCGATGATGAAGTATGACTCACAGAGTTCCTCCCGGTCGAGCGGGCGAGCGCCTCCGCCGAAGAGGCCGCGGAAGAAGCCTTCTTTGGGCGGCTCGGGCATGTCCCGCGCCAGGAACACCTCGCCCATCATCTCGTTCAGCTGCTGGCTGCAACATGGAACATTGTACATGTACTTACAGGTATTTAATATTTTCTTTACCTTCAACACTGCAATAGGAAAATAAAATCCTGCTTTGGGACGCCAGTTTTTCTTTTCCATATAAAAGTTAACGTTGTTAGTACAATAAATTAGTCCCATATTTTACAACATAGCGAGATATTTTCATTTTCCTGATCAGGCTATAGATTAATATTAGAAAAGAATGCATAAGCCGGTTAATAATACTAGAATAACACGAATAAGCTAGAACATTGTAGCCAGTGTAACTACTGGACTAAGACTTAACATCTCATGTCTTAGGATGGCGAGCGTAGTGGAGTGCCACGCAATTTGTAATTCAAAGTTCTATGATGTTGGTACTGTTTAAAAGTGATCGTACCGCTTATCGCCAAGCGAGCGGCATGCTCGTCTCGAAAAAAGAACCGATATAGGACACGGTGACTGACTACGGGAGGTAGTAGAGATACTCACCAGAACTCTGCGTCGATGGTGAACTTCTGTATCTCGGAGGGCGAGGCGAGGTAGAGGCCGTGCCCGCGGTTGCTGAAGCAGAACGTCTTCGCTATCCTGTAACACGGCGGCGATCACCACGTGCACCACCCGAGCATGCTCGAGGAGACGCCGGGCCGACACCGGATCGACACCGGACCGACACCGGACCGGCATCGGACCGACACCAGGCCATGACGCGAGTAGGTCGAAGGCGAAGAGGAAGGCTCAAGAAATCAGTACAGACAAGATATAGTGGGGGAAAGTCATAGATACAGTTATTGATGTGTCTCACCTCAAATCCTTCGCGGCCGCGTTTGAATTCTAAGGACAAATCTAACACAAAGCGTGACTAACATCCAGAGTCAACTTGCAACTACTCACAAACAAAACATCGAGGAAAATTGAAAAAACTTCGAAAGCCGGCATGCTCAAGCGTAGAGAGAAAATACAAAATAAACATAGCGGAAAAGTGCCAGTATGTGGGAGGTATGTGAGTGGGGTGCGGGGCCGGGGGGCGGCGCCCCGTAGCCCGGGGCCAGGGTCGGGCGGCTTGTGTCCGGAGGGGCCGCGACCGCGACCCGGACTCGGGCATCGTTACTGCCACTCTATCACTGCACTACGATTTAAACTCTGGCTGTACAGTACGAGCGGCTGACAGTTTACATAGCTGGATACTTATAGATATCGTTAGTTCGCATATCAGCTCTCGACTCCGCCCGTCACAGCATGAGGCCAGACGCCGTCTCGTAATGTATACCCAAGTGACTAGTAATTTATTCAATACATTCCGAACCCGTTGGTATAACGAGCAATAACTTGCCCGAGTCCCGTGCAGGCAAACATAAAGGGAGATGGTCATGGAGGAAGAGCGGTGGAGTGGAGGGGCGAAAGGGCGGGGACAGTAAAGCGTCTCACAAAGGGTAACAAACATGGTGTAGTGTATGCAACAGGAGCGAGCGACTCCACAAACAGTGGCTGTAAATGCATGGCGCATGTCATCTGCATGGACGACTTACTGGTCCGTGTCTTCGTTAACAATGAGCTGCTGACCCCATATGGAGAGCATTGGGTCTACGATACCCCTCTGTTTGCACTGTGTCTGGAAGCTACCGGAACACAGACACCGGTCAGCGCGACAGTCGCGGCGGGCGCGGGCCTGCCTCGTGTGCACGCGGCTGCAGGGGCCGCGGACACACGAGCGCAGGGGCGCCGACGTCAATCAATATATATACAATGGCTACGGGGCAGATCGATGCGGGACTAGTGTCGCGTGCGCGTGCGCGGATGTCGGACGGATGCTGCGCGGATGTGGCGGGTGTCGCGTGCGCCGACAAGTCAATGGTCACACACGTGCTAACAGTGTTTAATATTCATTGTCAATTTGGATCAGTGTGCGTGTCTGGGCGTTGTCCAATCGATTCGAATTAACTGAAAAATAGAAAGAGTGCCAAATATCGGAAGCACAGGTGGTGCTCGACAAGTTTGCCAAATTTTGTCTACATTGTGATCGGAAATAGCACAATTTAGCCGCTAGTAGCTGAGTGCCGTGACGTCTCAAGAAGAGAACACCGTCGCTTGCCCGGTGCAGGACCGCCGCCGCTCAGCCATCAGATGGCCTCAGAATACATTATTGAAAAATGAACTAACTTAAGCTATGAGAAATACAATGCATTTTCCAGTGCTGTAGTGATTCAGCCTGAATCGAAATTTAAATTTCAAAACAATTAATTAATGTTATAAAATGTACTGTATAGCACAAAATGAAAGTTCATTTTCCAGTACAATGTTTTGAGGCGATTTATTTCCGAACCGACAAGTTTGCCTCAACCCGAGTCCTGCACCCAACAAGCTCACTGTCTAACATCGATCGTTTACAGGAAGTCTGTCTTTAGGCTCCCAAATGATAAAATAGCGAATGAACGTACAAATTTTGCGAATGAACAATATTAATGAATGCGAGATTTCAAAAATGACCAAATATCATCGAGCATACGAAAACTGATGTAAACTGCGAAGCTATCTCTAGCTATGTAGTTCTAACAAGCCGTTTATCATTTAGTGCCTCGGTTTGGTGCATAGAAGTCTAAGTGTCGAGTGTCACGGGACAGTAGGCGAGCGGCGGCCGCTCCTGCGGTCCACTCTCGATGTCAACACGGCGGCCGGCGGTGACGTCACGTCACGTCACGCCACATCACGTCACGTCACGCCACGTCACGTCACGTCACGCGCGCTCGTGCTGCCGCCGGATATGCTTACACTGACAACATGACGAGATGGCGCCGTGGACTCGTCCGTCACGCGCGGACAGCAGCACGACCGCGTACACTTGGTGGCTACACCGATAACTCAAACCAACAAACGAAGTTACGAAACGTAGCAAGAGTAAAGTAGACGGGAAATAGCCCTCAAAATAACATTATTTTATTGGCTCATTCGTGCCTTACTCCCTCTACATTTTGAAATTTCATTTCGTTTCAAGTTTCGGTCCAGCCAGTCATTATCGCGGGTAAACGTGGCGGTGATAATTGACAACAGCACCAAAATCAGGCTGTGCTTTATCAGAAAATTTGGAAAAGCTAGCGTGTTCACATCAAGACTGAACGAAGTCTGCCGAATGTGGCGAGTGACGAGAGACGAGGTCGCGTACCTGAGCTCGGACAGCGGCAGGAAGTCCACGTCCACCAGCGGCCGCAGCGACGGCAAGCTGTACGCCACCAGGTGCCCCGTCGACAGGTAGTTCACCAGGCACACGCTGTCTGCAACTCACGATACACATTGCTCATGACATGAGACACTGGGTGTAGACAGAGGGGGTTAATGTTATTTACAAAATTATTCGTTTTCTCTATCAGAAATCTCAAATATTGCTTAACCTCGGGTTCCAAAGAGGATTGACAAATGGCAACTAGACCCGGGTCATGCCGAGGAAAGTAAGCTTTGCAGCATCTTGCACGGTCAGAGACATTTCCCGAAGTCCGAGAAACCTATTTATGACACAAAGCAATGAATTGCCAAAAACGGAAGCACACCATTGCTATTCTCACTTTCTGTCATCTTAATTGAAAAGTGGTCGTAGTCACCTTTGAGACTGACTATCTCAGTCTTGACAACGAAGTCGGTCTCGACGATCTGCTGCCGGTAGACGCAGTTCTGGCTGGGCAGCGCCACGACGCGCGCCTGTTTCTCGGAGGCGATGACGACGAACTGTCGGTCGCCGGCGGCGGGCGTGTCGGCCGCGCCCGGCGTGGGGCTCATGCGGCTGCCGCTGCTCGACGAGCTCTGCTTGGTCGGCGTCCGCTCCCGACGCTCGCGCACCTGGGACACGTCACCGCCGAGCAATGGCGAACTCATTGGTTTCAGGAGCAGAGAACTCTATTCGTGCATGTGTATTGGTGCTTACCTCTTTACTGTCGTCCTTCCAACTCTCATACGAGTAAGGTATTAAAGCACCGTTGCAGTCCAAAAAAGACATCGTCAGGATTGAACCCTTTAACCTAAATATGGGACCACCTGGAATGAATAATGAAAAACAATTAATTTACTTCATTAATGTATTAACACGCCTTTGATTATAATCAGGTCATCAATCATCTTTTCCCTACAAATATTATGAATAATACCTTCATCTGTCATTGGTGATCCATTTCTTCTTTATCTTAATTAAATTTGAATTCCAAGGCGACATAATTTCCATTACCGTAGGACCATTCACAATTATTTTCCTTATACTTAGTGGGAATGTTGATGGTTGTGTGTCTTACCGCTGGTGGAGACGACGACCGGCTGCGTGTGCCTGAGGTCGGCCTCGGGCAGATTGATCATCATGGTGAGCACCGAGCCCAGTGTGGTGCCGATCCACAGCGTCGGCAGCAGTGTCGTGGGGTCTGCAACGTAGTTTGGGCTTACTTGACTTAGCTCATGATTGACACGTCAATTTACAGGCTTTAGTACTTGGATTTACTAAATGATACAGAAGATAAATGCTCACCCGACTTCTTGGTATAGCTGTCGGCGAAGGCGAGGCACTGGATGCCCTCCTGCGAGATGTTCTCCAGGCTGGACATGCTGCTGGAGCGGGACCGCGAGAAGGAACTATCCAGCTTGTCTATGCGGCCAGTTGGCAACAGAACACACGAGTTATTGCGTCCGCCCGTCCGTCTCGGGGCTCCGCCCGCATTGGCGGTTCAGATTCCTCTCCACGCCGATCGACCCGCAACCAAGTTACAACGTACGGAAGAATCTAAACCACCAAGCGTGCATCGGCTACACTACGGACGGTACAGCAGACTAAAGCTAGCTCAGCTCACGACAGTGTGGACGGTGCAGTTGTGGAAATAGCTGAATCCAGTCCGGTGCGTACATTCGTGAGGTGCGATAGAACACAAGGCGACGGTCATGCTACGGGCCCGGGTTGAATGTCCGTCCAGTCTCAGCTCATTTGCACAACTCCTCTCGTATCGGTACAGACTAGAGTATCGAGTGTAGGGTGCGTGCGTCAGAAGGCACGTGACTGGTGAGGTGTCTCTAGCGTCGGTGCGGCGTCAGTGCACAGCGCGGTCCGAGCACCGCCACCGTCGGGACCTAGTTAGTGTTACACACACGACAGCACATACACACGACTACACGATGATAGTAGCGGATGAGGGGCGTCACTAGTGAGGGGTGAGTGATGCGCCAACCGAGCACGCGCAGCCGATGAGATGACTGACGTCTAGAGTAGATGTATAGAGGGTTGCGGGACGTGGTGGAGTCGTATCGGGGTCGCGTGGACGGACATACAAGAGGTTGTACGCGAGCTACGGTGCCAGTTAGGTGCGAGCGAGTGAAGCGGCGCGGCCGCCAAGCGCATGCAACTAGTGCTTTGTTAGTAAGAGTACCGTAAGCATACATAGACACAACGACAGCCGCATATAGAGGCAGCCAAAAACGAGCCATATAAACTGTTTGGTTTGTGGGCGCGCTAGAAAAAGAAACAAGAGTCATGTACTCAACAGCGGTCAACATCGTTAATGATCTAGTGATGGTCGCTGCGAGGGTCGAGCTCGGGCCGTCGCGACAACGGCAACGCGCGGGACAAGACGCGGCAAGCCTCGCGACACGCGAGTGATGCACATACAGTATACACGTACATATACATACATACATACAGTTATAGATATAGGTACATAAACAGAGTCCGACGATCGCAACATACAAGTGATAGAGGTCATACATAAATAGTTTTGAGTAGTAAGTCACCTTTTTGCTTATTGAGTGAGTCATGCGCCGAGGGCGGCGAGTGCCAGCCGTGTGTGAGAGACAGTCACATTCACAGACACAGCCACAATTTCAACCATGAACACTACCTACGGTGAGAGATCGTACTGGGCGACCGCCGACCGCCCGTGACAAGCAAATAAACGTACACCTCAAACTATATAATAATAATAAGAAAAGAAAATAAAACAATGCAAATGTCGTTCGAATACCATTGGGTTGCATTATGTGTAAGTACTCCATAGAGGCGAGAGTCTGCGGAACAGTTGGTTCTGTGCCAACAAACAAACCACAATATGTTACAAGCAGAGCCGCGGGCGCGCGCGCGATCCGCCTCCGCCGCCGCGTCCGCCCCTCGCGCCGCGTCCGCCCGATCCGCCCGCGCGGCGGAGGCGGCGGCGGGGGCGGAGGCGGCGGCGGAGACGCGCGCGCGCCTCCGCGGCGACATGGACATTCAGATGCACCACACACGAGGTGACGGGCGCATTCCGGGCAGAAGTTGACAATGACAACAAAGGATGTACACTACTATCATGATACCACTAAAGAATAACATATTGTAACCAAAAAGAATGCGTGGTAGTATATTCCAATGGTTACCTATTAAATGATTCCGATCTGAAATTGGAAATTGTTCAAGTAAATACGAGTAAGTTCAACATTTACAGAGCTCCGACAGATGGGAGGGTCTGGTGACACTGCTCATTGTCTTGTTATCGTGTGCGCAGTGCGCGGCACTGAGTGAATACTGCACACCGTGGTACAAACACGAACTCATCGATGCAAACGTACCAACTTGTCTAGTGACTAGTTATGTTATATTTGTAATACATGAGCGTACTGTTCTACAGCGCCGCGAATTTGAAGATCGTAGATGAGGCTCTCATATTGTACATAATTATAAAACGGGTTCACTGATTCAGGTTTGATAGAGGTAACTTTCAAATTCAAGACGTTGTAAGAGTATTTTACTTCATTTAGTAATGGAAATAGAAGTATAGTATAGTGAAGTATATGAGTGTGAAGAAACAAAAGAAATGAACGTAAAATTTAATAGAACAGAAAAGAAAAGAAGAGCTCGCGGCCCGCGGCTATGGCCTCTCGGCACACGCAGCCAACGCGCACGCATGGTCATGCATGTTCGAATTAACATTAGTCGGTTTTAGCGAAATTGTTTAAATTTATAACATGTGTTCGGAAAAGATTTTAGAAACTGTCTAGGTCTAGCCTAGATAATATATAAATTACAATTAAATCATTAAAACTTATTGCCAATTATTTTGCGACGTCAGCATTTAATACAAAGTAGTATGCACGATGCACAGCGCAGCGAGCATGCGGCCGGCCGAGCCGAGCGAAACTTAACAAAACCAAAATAACGAAAGGAAATGAACAGAATGAAGAAATTGCGACTGCCTCAAACGGAAGGGAGACGAGGCCGATAGTGACTTAAGGTGACTGTACTACCAAAACTGCAATACTGGCGCGTGGTGAGCAGCGAGTGCTGCGGGGCGGGGGGCGCGGCGCTCGCGTCCGACGCGGTGGACAGGCACTTGTGCAGTTTGCGGGTACCTTGCGACCGCGAGCGGCGCACCGCCCGCGCGCTGCCCGCTCCCGCCGCCCCGCCACCCGCGCCGCCGCCACCGCCGCCGCCGGCCCCGCCGACCCCGCCGCCCCCGCCGGCCCCGCCGGACCCGCCGGCCCCGCCGCCCGGCCCGTTCATCTACAACACACACCACACCCTGCCACCGCCGCCCGCCACCACCCACCGCCACCGCACCATATTACAGTAGTACAACACGACACGACAGGGACCGTCTGCTGCCACACGTGACACGACGCCGACATTCGATTAGAGCGTGATCTCTGTGTGTGTCTGTGTGAGTGTGTGAGTATGTGTGTGTGCGTCTCTGTATGTGTGCACTGGTGTGTATATGTGTGTGTCATTAGTAACACAGTAGAGTTAACACGCCCGTGAGCCGGTGTGATTCGTGGCCGTTAGTGGAGTGGGGGTCTCGTACCTAGGGCTCGGGGCGCCGGGACGACCTGCTCGGACGCTGCGCCCCCCTCGGCGGGCTCGTTCCTGGTGCAAAGTCTGGCTACAAACTCTCCTGGGGACAGTGGAGGGCGTACACGTGAGGCCGACGCCTGCCGCTCGCCGCTCGGCGCGAGTCTTATTGATGTGAAGCTACTAAGCGGAGAGAGTGGTGCGCAGCTAGTGACCCACTACTTGGCTCTTTAACATTAGCACTTCGAAATCATCTCAAACGGACATCAACAACACAGAGATCACCTACTTGTTAATGCAATCATTTACGATTATAATAATATGTTATATAATGAGTTGTCAAATTACCGAGGAAGTCGGCGAATAGATATTTAAGGCAGTTAGAGTCTTCATCGGACGACTCCTTGTCCTTGGGAACGGGAACAAACAAACACACGTCAATATGCGAGGGCTTGCGGCGAGGTCGCGTGTGCGGTGCGGCGCATGTGTCAGACGAGAAGGTGGGGGGAGGGGGGAGGATGAGCACACGCGGCCTCGCGCCTGCGCGGGACTGTACATATACACTAATAAATAAAATAAAAAGCAAATATCACAAGAAGCGTGAAGCATGTTCGTGTGAGACGCGTCCACTCGCGTGACGTCACCGCGGGCCCGCTCGCGCTCCGAGTGCGGCGGCCGCGGGACCTCCTCCGTGTCTAGTTCCGTCTCAAAATATAACTGGATAGTAAAAAACTAACTACCATCACCTCTAACGAGCCAAATCTAAATTTACCCTCCATTACCAAACACAGCTACGTTATCAGTGAACCAAACAAAATCGCCAAACCATTACCATTCCAATCGAGTCGGAGGCGATCGAACGCTAGGCTAGTGAGAGCGGAAACGCGCGAGCGAACGTGCGGACGCGCGAACGCTCGCGGCCGCGGTGAGATGCGATGGGTGACTGATGGTCCGCGGTGACGCAATACTTACTGAACCGCCGCATCAGGTTGCCCGCGAACGACGCCTGCTGGCTCGACGCCTGCTTGCGCCGCAGGTCCTTCACCGACTCTTGCTTGCTGTACTTTATGTTGGGCACGGACAGTAGCCGCTGGTCGCGTAACTCTCTTTGCTCTTTTTTTTCATTGTCGTCCTTCTTGCCCTTGACTTTCTGCCTGGGAGGGCGCACGGGCGCGCCGTCCTCCTCAAACAGCGGCAGGTTGTCGGGCCGCGGTGTACGCTCTTCATCGGCCGGCACGGGGCAGCTGTTAAAGTGTCCGCTTCTACTCCCACCTCGACGCGTTCCTTGTCCTGCCACCGTTCCTGCAGCTCCTTGTGCATTCGGTCGTACACGTCGGAGGACCTCTTCTCCTGTAACTCGCGATGCATCCTCTCGAACACATCGGAGCACACCCTCAAAGGAGAGGAGAGCCACTGCGCTCGGCGCTCTTGACGCCGTCATTGTCCGCCTCTAGGTCTTTGTCTCCTCACTGTCTGGGGACTCGGCATTGGACTCCGGCGCGGGAGAGGCGCCCGACTTCTCGACTGGTTCGCAGTAGAACTGGGAATTGCTTTTCTCCTCGATCACCTCCTCGGGTTCGGTTTCGGGCGGCACCGTGAACGCAGCCTTGAACTTCAGGTCGACCTTCGAGAGTTGCCGTTTGAGATTGAACGTTTTCCAGGAAGTGGACTTGCGTCTCAGCTCCGGCTTGGGCTTTTCGTCGGGCGGCGGCGCGGTTTCGTCGGTCGGCGCGGGTGCGGGCGCTCCCTCGGGACTGAGCGCGGGGGAGGGCCGCGTCGCACTCTCCTCCAGCTTCGCAACGCGGACGGGAAAAATATGAGTGTGAAGAAGTGTGGCGTCACCGACAGCCGTCCGCGACGCGCTGGGGCGCCGCGGCCGCCGGTTGCGACATTGGGACACGATACGGATGTGAGGGAGAGATCGATGTCCGAATGTGAACCTGCGCGGGGAGGCGGGCGGGGCGGGGGGCAGAGCGCCACCTACGTGCTAGCTACCAGAGTGGAGAGTGAACAGGCGGATGGGGAACAATCTACCGACGCCATGCTGTGACACTACGGGACCAGTGGGAGGCCGGGGCTGCTGCGGGCGCTCAACATAAACGCGGGTCGGTAACGTGAACTGAAAGTGGCGTGCCCCTGCCGGCTAGCAAATAATTGTAACTAAATAAAAATGCAAATCAAACATAATGTGAAGTAGTCGTGGTCACCCGCCACTAATGTCTACGTCTCCGAGCGTCCGGTCCGGTCGTGTTCTACTAGTGCCGGCGTGGCGTCTCATCGATCGTTCCTCTGTGCTCCGGCTAGCGTCTACCACGCAGTGTGGGACAAACACAAGTTACCACCATCATATACACATTTTACTAAATCATATCTAAGTAAATATAGTGTCAAATTAAATTTTATATTTCTTTTTATATGGCCAGATCGTGACTATGAATAGTTGTATGTATTGACTATTTGAAGAAACTATAAGCTTAAGTTCGACTCTCATCATTTCAGGACAGTATATATATTATTTTAATAATCTTACTGTTCGAGTTTTATTGATGTCGAATATAGAAACAACTCCTTGTGCTGCCAAAACGATATCAATGAAATCCGAACTTTAAGACTATTACGATAAAATTTAATTTTAATTTTCCGTTCTATCCTATCCTTAAATGCCTTCGCAGTAGTACTACGCGGCGGATGCTTCAGAGGAACGCGTGTGCGCGTGTCAGCGCGGCTCGTACCTGGTCGAGGCTGGGCGAGCGCTGTCGCTCGGCGTGGCGCGGGCGCAGCACAGTCCGCGCCGCGTGGTACAGCGCGCCGGCCGCCAGCGCCGCCACCACGCAGCGCCGCCACACGTCCACCACCACCACGCCACGCTCACCACCCCACGCCATTCTGACAAACAATGCCGTCATGAGCAAACGACTCCGAGTACAGACGCGGTGCGTGCGTAGAGAGCGGCGCTCACAGTCCGTATGAGGAGTTGATGGTGAGCGCGGCCACGGGGTGCGGCGCGCCCTGCTGCAGCGCCACGAGCGCGGGCTGGAACCCCGCCGCGCGCCGCACGCCGCCCGCGCCCGCCGCGCCGCGCACGCACCGAGCCCCACGCGCCGCACGCGCCCCACGTGCCCGACCCGCCGCCACTGGGAACCTGCCGCGCGAGTTGTAACAACTATCATTTACTTTCATAAGATGCCATACCACTGATTTTATAAGACAAAACCTCTACTTCAAGCTATAACAATACGATTGGACGACCCCCGATCACGTATATTTAAGTCCTCCTAAGTTTTTGCTGCAACTTTTAATGATATAGACGTGTATGACTAAAAGCGCTCACTCTTCTGCTCTCTCCGTCGGTGGAGTCCCGCTGCGGCTGAACGACATGGAGCGCGCGCTCTCCGGCTCGGGCGACGTCTCCTCTTCTAGCGTGTCACTTATCACTGGAATTTCTAGTACCTGCCGCCCCATGTAAATATATATATTAGTAGCCAACGAAAGTTTAATATCACAACACACCATTACAATCGATCAAAATGAAATAGCGGGATATCGCCATTTATGGTCCTTCGAGTCAGGTTACAACTTTGCAATAGGTGTCATAACAGATCAAGTTAGAAAAACGTGTTTGTCAACTCTACATTTTGCAAAATCGACAACGCACCGACTGTCGGCCGCGGTCCATTATAATAATTGGTCGTGATGATTCATCACGCGCCCTATTGTGACTTTGCCGACCGTTTGCTATAAAACATGTGTGATCTCACATGTGTCTCGCCGTGCGTGTCCGTCTTGCGGAACTTGAACAGCACGACGTGTCCGTGCGGCAGCGCCACGGCGAGGCGGCGCGACTCCGCGCACAGCGCCATCTGCTGTATGGCGAGCGGACTGTCCTCCGCTGCGCTCCGCTCCGCCCGCGCCGCCCGCGCCCCCGCCGCGCCTCTCGAACACTGACAAACAAATTCAGACTTAAGGTAAGGCTCTAATGAGTCCATTTTAGCTGGGTTATAACAAATACTTCATTAAAATTCATACCCAATAATAACTTGAATATGGATTAACTAAAATGAAACTGACCTTTGGAACATTTTAATTTGTACAATATTTGTAAGGTGCCCGCACTCGCGTCCCAGAACTTGACGCTGCCGTCTGCATGTCTGAAAAAGTATACAATTTAATGGAAACAAATATATCAAAGAATAGAGAAAAGATTTTTTATAATTTCAAAGTCCACTGATGAAAATATACTTTACGGTTTTTATATCAGTTAGTCGTATTCCAGAGTTAATTGGTAAGCGTCCAATGAAGGAAACTGCGTCGTATTTATCAACTTCATATTTTGATTGCACTGTACTTATTATCAAGTATAGTACAGAAACAGTTTGGAGCAAAGGATCACAAGTAGTCTTCAAACATACTGTCTAGTAAATTAATGGACTCTGAATGTGAAGACGTATCCTGAATAAGGTTGGGTAATGTCGGATGGGGAGGAAGGCATCATGTGACTGACCCGGTGAGTATGATCTCGCTGTAGGAGCAGGAGGCGGGCGCCCACTCCCCACCGTTGATGGGCCACAGCTTCTCACTAAAACCCGTCGCCTTCTTGTTCCCCTGCCGGCCCACTGAATAGAACGCCGGGATCTGAAATGTTAAAATTTAAGATCATAACAGTAGTAAAATTGCAATAATTATAGATAACAAGGGAGTTTTAATGTATATATGCTGTGTAAGATCGATGGACTGGACAGCAATGACCTCGCAGATGGTAAAAATTAACCATAGAAGATTGTTTTTAAGAGTCCAATTTGCATCCCTGCTGGTTGACTTATAGTAATTCTGGTGACTATTTAAGGTGTAATAATATCTTTTTACTCATAATGTGCCGTAAAGTTACCCTTTGTTTTTTGTTTTCGCGGAGAAAGTGCCTTATGACGACTGAGCGGTTATGTTGGGGTCAACGTGCCTTACGGCCCGGCGTTGAGCCACCCGGATTTGATCTTGACCTTCGGGTGACCGCCGGGCCGAGTCCCTAACCTATATAACGCACGGCATACCAACTAAAACTCCGCGGTGGCCGTCTTCGGCGCATTAGGGACGACTGTGGGCTTCCTCCGTCTGAAATGTTTTAAGTTTTCGTCCGCAGTGCGTCCTGCGCGGGTGCCGCCTGTTGCGGCCCGTCTCCTGCCGTAAAGTTACCCTGCCATGCCAGGGAGACACAACTGTCAGTCATTACTCACCAGGTCGGAAGGACAGTCAGCAAAGTAAGAGCAGCAAGTGACGGGCGACTCGTGGATATCCATAGGGTAGGGGTTCTCGAAGCAGGGGTAGCCAGGGGACAGCAGGTCGATCACCACCAGGTCGTTCTGCAGCAGCACCACTATCGCGTACGGCTCCTGGTAGTCTGGAAGTAGCAGGGAAACAATGTTTATTATTTTCATCAAGGTAAAAGAATATCTTAACTGGTAACTTATTTCATAATAGGGAACCGACTTATGCTTGATTTTGTACATTGTTCTATATGTAGTTTTTAATAATACGAAAAAGAAGCACTCTTGCAAAAACTACATAAATATTAGTTGAAAAATAGCTAGTAATTCATATTTCAAATATTGTAACGTGCAGAAATAGGCGCATTATGAGGATATTTCATCTCTTTCTTTCGCGCATCGTAATTCCCGATGACGCCAAATGGCTTGCCCTAAACTTATTTACTTAAGTACACAAAACCGAATATGGAACAATAATTATAATTTGACGCTCTATTGGCACTAATGTTAGTAGGTATACCCGGAGGTTTTGGATTCGATTTTGAGTTTAAATGTATGGGATGGCTTGTCTCAAAAAGGCTTAGAACTATATTGAGCATATACTAGGTAGTAAGTAACTGTTTTGCATCGCGTCTTGATCTGTGGAAGTGGGTAGGAAGGTCTTGGGTTCGATACCCGCGAGAAAGGTTATCCTCTGGAAAGTTTTCAATACCATAATCAGTAAGAGGTCACTTCATGTGCATACTACTTATATATAGTAATTAGTACATTCAATAACCAAACAAATTATTCTGATACAAAATATATGAGACTTCTCAACTCTTCAAAACAAAGAAGGTTATCAAACTCGAAAACAATAAAATATTATCTTTGCGATCTTCAAATGACTTTGTGATGGAATCATGAGCCGTGACGGACTTCGAGGGTTGACTAGCAGCTATATAGTTATAGTATATTGTAGAATTTGTTTAAATAAATGCTGCTATGGCGTAGTTGTGTTACGGTACGTGTGCAGTGCTGAGGTCTCAGGTTCGACCCCGGGTCGGGTTTTATTACTTAGTATCAGCCCGGAGTCTTGAATTTGCGCATAATGGCGATTGGCTTCCCCTTATAACCGCCCAGATATACCAGACAAACCCGACCACCGTAAACGAGGTGTATAATCAGACATAATGACCCACGTGAGTCGCGTTCCGAGATCAGCCTGTGTATATCCGTCTCAAACAGGCTGGGATCATTGTGTCGACCGGTGAAGGGTACGCTCTCGTCAGTTGACGCGGCACTATCTGGTTCCTACTCGACTTATCATCAGGGGTTACTTTGCCCGTAAAACAGAAAATATCTAAAGCCCTCCACAATCTTACGCTTTTATAGAATTAGTAAGGTAACGGAACTATTGCCTACTTCCTTAATTTTAAAATCTATGTAAAATTATTATATGAAAATAAAAAGGCATTTTTAAATTACAATACATATTATAGAATTTAATAAATGAAATAATTATTTGAAACTGTAAAATGTTTAACATTATTTATTTTCCGTCAATATTAACTCTACCATCAGTTCGGAAAGCAGTTCTCACCAGAAAAGAAAAACAAGAAACTATGGACAAAATATTACTATATTTTACACAAAAAAACGAAAACACTGATGGTGGACCTTGTTAGGAACCGGGCTATCTTCAATCACACTACTTTAATAATATATTTTAATCAACATTCAGTTCTTAATTTTACTACTATTACTACCTATAATTTGGAAACAAAAATTAATTTGTATACCGTTATGCAATTAAGAAAAGCAAGAAATTCAATACATTAATGTCATTAAAATAATGCATTTTAGTATCGATGATTGCAAGTAATAAGTCCTTTCAAACATTGAAAGTTGCAACAGTACTTAATCAGGCGCGCATTCAGTGGATATGTAATGGAGGTCGATTTTAAAGGTATTATTTTACTAAATAAAACTACTTTGGTAGCATAGTCGTTAGGGTACTGCAGTGCTGAGGTCTTAAAATCGATTCCGGGTCGGGCAATATGGTATTGGTTTTCAACTCAGTAACAGACCGGAGTCTGGAATTTGTGCATAATATGATGATTTCTTCGCCCTATCACATCATGTTACGTAATACACACGGCGGAAAGTACGTGCACCTGTTGCTTCTTTGCTTACACCTTCGGGAGTAAAAGACGTGACTGTGTGTATTTTTTCAAATAACTTTGTAGATACTTTAATATCATATTATGTTTATATTAATAGTAGTAAGAAGAACGTCTTATCCAGGCAGCAACAAAAATGCGTTTAAACAACTTTAGAATAGAGTTAAATTACGGAATCATTCCTCAATATCAACTTCCTTACCTACATACTTATAATATTTTTCATACACCTATTAAAATAGTTCATAAGAACATAAACATTAATTATTTGTAATAAACAGTAAAATCCACGTTAATTATCTTATCATTTAAATGTAGACTAGTGTCCCATACCCCCCGCATACAAAACCCAATTCCAACCCTGCATTTTTATTTTAAATGCAGTATCAAAGTGGTATTAATGCATACATTGTTTGAGCATAATTAAAGTTAATTACCTTTTTATATGTTTTACTCTTTTCAACACCACTGTAAGGTTCCGGTTAAGTGACTTTGCATCGGTTAAACTGGCTGTTAAATAAAATTATAATACTTTTAGTAAAACTCATTGGTTTCACGGAATTTTCTGTGAATTCCGGAATTTAGTGGAATTTTACAGGTGGTATGTCTCTCACATGTGAGAGTCCGTCTGGGCAGGTACCACCGCAATGTCTATTGCCGCTAAGCAGCAGTGTATAGTCACTGTTGTGTTCCTGTTTGAAGGACATTGTAGCTAGTGTAACTACTGGACACAATAAGACTTAACACCTTATGTCAAAAGAAATAAGACATTATAGCCGTGAGTATTGCATTTACCATTCCTCTGGCAAAATAATCGACCTGATATTTCTCATATAAATAAAATATTAATTACCTACTCTGAGAGGTACCTTTAGCCGTGGAATGATGGGGTTTCCGAGCCCACAACAGCAGCGCCGGATCTAAGGGGGGGTGGCCGGGGCCCACGCCCCGGGCGGTGAATTTAGAGAGCGGAAATTGGCAGACGGATACATAACTCATCATTAACGCAACTTTGACTACTGAGACGTCCAATACATTCAACACATTAATTATTTTCCACGAGGCGCAAATAATGATGATGATGACAAAGGTAAAAATATAGGTGGGGGCGACATTTTCTAAATTTTGCCCCGCCTCGAAAAATTCAAGATACGGGGCTGTATGCCAGGATAAGGCCTTTGAAAACTTTGAAAACTGAATGTTCTCTAGAATAGCAAAAATGGTTACCTATTTTTAGCCTCTGTGGTACACGCCCAACCTGAAAAATTAACCTAACTTCGTTCATGACAGTGCCATCTTTTTTCGAAATAATCGCTTTGTAACACCGTATAAGTCCGGGAGGCTGGGAGGGGTAACTCCGGATTACCGGACAACCCCCACGCCGTTGTACTAAAACTTATGACTTTTCACATTGTCTCAGAAAAGTATACAATAGATCCTCTATATTAAGCTATGACAGTAAACCTGGTCTATAATTTTCCCATTTTCCTATTCACCCCGTTTAACGATTATTTTTATTTGCAAGGAGATTCGCACATGAAATATCACTGGCCGTAATTCTATCAGTATTCCAAATTCAAAAATCTGCGACACAAACTCGATTAATCAAGTCCCATAAAATGCCATTAAATTTATCGGTTAATTAATGAAATAAGCAAGTGCGCGCTGAACGGACGGCTGGGCGCGGCGGGGCGCGGCGGGGGCGCGGGGACACAGATAAAAACTTAATTATTCCTTTGAGACGCCGGCCCGTAATGAGGACTTGTTCGGACGATTTTTAGTCGGGTGACTTTTTGTCGTAGAAGGTGTGATTCTGTGCTTTGGATTAGGTAGCATGCTTTTAAATTGTTTATTGACTAGTCTAGCCAACTTCAAATTAGCATAATGTAGTAGTTTGTCACCATCTATGTTATATCAACCGTTTATAAATACTATGGGTGCAATTATGATCCATTATCAATGTTAAAAAGGCCTATGAATTTTCTAATTAAAATTTTATAGATAACAATAACAAAAATATATATATATATATTGGACATCATAAAATATTGGCTTCTAAAATTAGTAGGTAAACTTTTGTATAAATTTATTTCGTGATATATTATTTACATTTTGCTATATTTTGTTCGCAAATTCATGATATAAAAAGTCTTATTGTGTGCTTTTCTAGCATAAACACTATTAAGTAAGTATAATATTATCTTAATAGATAATCCGAATCTTTATCCAAGAATCTGTGTACCTAATTGCATATAATCGTTCGGACGTTCGGTTCTAACGAACATGCAACCATCAGTACGAACTTCATGGATTCCATCATCAACCTTCGCGTTTATTACTAAGATTACAAGGTACTGGTATACTCCCACTATCTACATTTAACTGTTAAAACCAGTTCTACTAAGTTTTATAAACTTAATTACCATAATTATCAAAAAGTCACGTACGCGTTTATTAATTTTTACTTGTTTACCTTACTCGTTTATAAAAAAATAAACGACGTTCGAATTTCGAACATCCTCACGCCTCCCACGGGAGTGACAGAGAGGTACGATGAGAGGAACGGCGCGGGAGGGCGCGGCCTCACGCGCCACGCCTACAGATTATCGATTTGCTGCGAGTAACATATTCATAATTCATTTTATAATGTGACTCGGTGCGTTTTGCTCCTACAGACTGATTGGATGACGTCATAGTTAACAGATGTATTTGATAAGCTGCATATCTATAAATACCTACATTATGATTATATCATTCGTCAAACCGTAAGGTTTGTTCTAAGTTTATAGAGATTTTGGAAGCACGTGTTACTGAATTGTTATGTAAGCTCGATACAGCGATAGGCTGGTATAATATGGTCCCCGACAAGCCGCTGAACTAGTCGTTAAAACATCTGGTAACCTACTAACTCGATTACCGATGGTAAATGTATTTATTAGATTAGTTTGCAATAGGAACAAGCCAGTAGCATTTTTAAGTCATCTATCTCAGAGATGAAAGCAGTGTATTGCCAGGAACGGCTCGTTCGTAGTGCGGGCAATCTAGGCTCCAAGGAGCAGGTTAGGTCCTCTGGCCCTTGGTAGGTTTCTAGGTGCACGCGGTGCTGTTAGTGTCAGTAGGGTGGTGGGCAGGGGGTTGCCCTGGTCACTAGGTCCCAGTGAAGGTGCCAAAGATTTAGAAGGCGCCATGGACACATAATTTAATCTAAAAAAAGTTGCCAAAAATATTTCGCTCGGTGCGTCCGAATAACTCAGGCCGGCTCTGTGCCTCGCAGTGTTTTATAATTAAATGTCTAGATAGTATTGTTCCGGTTCCTTGACTGTCTTGACATTTAGCAACAGACGAGCGTACTCGCCTCGTCATTTGCTAAAAACTATTTTATTAAACTTCCGAATCCACTTGAAATTTGCATTTACAAAATACTTTTTTGGCCGCAAAAATATCTTTTCAACAAAAATTAATCTGCCTTCAAAAACCCCTCTAAAACCTAAAAATAAACAAATCAAGTATACTGGTTACCAATATTGGAGTCGATGACTTAAAAAATAACAATTGGACCCAAAAAAAAATACACATTAAAATAAAAACCTTCCTTTTGAAGTCGATTAAAAAGCATACGTCACTTATAAACTCTGTTTATTCATTAGTATTAACCCCCATTTTCGTCCACAGAAAAACTCCGGCTGTCCTTATGCGTGGGTTGCGGTGGTCAGATCCACGACCAGTACATCCTGCGAGTGGCGCCGGACCTGGAGTGGCACGCCGCCTGCCTCAAGTGCCAGGAGTGCCGCCAGTTCCTCGACGAGTCGTGCACTTGCTTCGTTAGAGACGGGAAGACTTACTGCAAACGGGATTATACTAGGCAAGTCAAAAAATCATTGTTGTATCTAGTCGACACATTTTTATACAGACAAGGTAGTGACCCTACAAGTAAATTATTAGTACTAATACTAATTATAATTAGATTTTATATTATACTATATATATATATATATATATATATAGAATGAATGAATAAATGAGTCCCTATTTCCCTTGGTCACGCCATCACGCGTGAACGGCTGGACCGATTTCACTATTTTTTCGTTGTGTTTGTTATTGTCAGGAGAAGGTTCTTATGAAATAAAAAATTCAAAAAATTGCGCGGAAAATTTTAAAATTTAAGAAAACTTAACGAAAATATTAATTTAATATAACTGTCAATTGTTTGAAATAACTGTAGCGATTGACAATGCGCGCTGCAAATTCATAGTTATGACGGGACAACGTCCGTCGGGTCAGCTAGTTTATTCATAAAAATAAAAATTATTTTAATAGTTTGCTTACATATATTACAAAAGGGAAGCCGGTAGGAATCGGTTAATATAGACTTTTCTCCATTGACCCTATTGCACCTGTTAATAGTGATTCAGATAGTGTTGACTGACGAGATGTCACCGCTCATCGTACAATTGCTTCCATAATACTTAGCCAAGTTTGAACCAGCAAGAACTTCCAGTTATGTTCAGATTAGAGGCGATATTTCAATAATTCTATACACCTGCGACATATTTGGCAAGCTTCAGAATTTGCAAAAGTCACCTTGCCATGTTATACACGATAATTATTGCTTGCTGAAGATAAATTCTGCAAGTTTTCTTGCTAATCTAAACCCCGTTTTAGAAGACTATTGGATCCGAGAAAGGGGAAAGTGGTGTCGAATACCGGAAAACCGGAAAATCTATATCTATAAAATTCCGGTTTCTAGAAGTTTATAAATCTGTGTGTTTTAATCCAAAATAACTTCTGCAAGTTTACTTGCTAATCTTAATCCCCCTTTAGAAGTATAGTAGGTCTGATAAAGAGGAAAGTGGTGTCAACTACCGGAAAACCGGAAAATCTATGTCTAATAATTCCGGATTCCGGAAGTCTATAGATCTGTATCTTACTCTATATTCTTCCAGCTATTTATATGTTAAATTATAAACATCGAAACATTCACACACTTACGCATCACTTGAAGGCTAGTAGAATCGTGTTATAAAACTAACATAAAAACTGAAGGGATTATAAAATACCACATCAGTTTGTTTACATTGTCTATTAAAATATAATATTGTGACTCCACCTGTCTTGTCTGTACGTCATGCAAAAACATCATGCATCGCGTGTTTGTAGCCAGCTTAGCTGTAGAATTCTTTTTAATTACAACTACACGGTTACCACGGTTTTTCTTGCGTTCGAAAGTTCTCGAAGCTAATAATACGGGCATTATAACTGCATAAAACAAAAACAACCATTTTAATTAAAAATATTCTGAAGGTACATTCATAATTTTAAACACATCATATTAAAATTCAAATAAATATTTCGTGTTAGCGATATGAACAGACAAAGAAATAAAACATATTTATATCCATCTAGCATTTTTTTCCTTTTACTAAAACGGGAATATCATGTTTACTGCATGTGTTTCTTTGGCAGTAATTGTCTGGTCATTCGCGGTTTGCACTTGTATTCAATCTATTAATAAACCACAGAGTAAAATTGAAATACCATCGAGAATAACGGAAGAAAAGTCAACATCGGCACTTCATACCAAATGTTTACACAACGGATAGCCGAAAAGGTATTTCATAAGCGGACGCCAATCACAAATGCACTGGCGCCATTTTTTACACAAACTCCGGACTACGTAGACGGATTCACTAAAATAACTTGCATGTTTACCTTTTCACCCTTCCATTTCTCGCGGCAGAAATATAGTATTACGCATAGACAACGTATACGTGACAGCTGTCAAACTGACACGTGATGTGTGGCGTTTCTTACGCCGATAGTTTTAAAGGTTAGTTTCGATTGCACAGGATTGCATTATGTTTTAGACGGACGGGTTATAATTGTGCGTCGTATCTGTGATGTGCCGATGAGAAAACAAGCCGCCTCGGTCGGGCATTATGTATTTTGGCGCCAAAACAAACGTCAGTTTGACAGCGCGGCGGGCGGCGGCAACTTGATATGTCTATGGTAATGTTTGTTTCGGTTTACACCCGGCCGGATAAGCGGGTTTTCTATTACTTCTTTTATTTCGTATATTTATTTACGTAATAAAACTATGGATGACATGTGCATTAGGCATATTTCAAGTAATCTTATCAGAGATTAATATTGTTTGTTATTTCTGTGTCCTGGAGAATTTTGAAATCTTATCCCATACTCTTTACTTATCAGAACCCTGCGGCTTATGGACGTAATTGTGTTAACCCTATCTGAACTATGGACTATCTTTGTTTTAAATCATTACCTCTGATAGGTCACGTGTTTATACCGCACTCCTTGGAATAAGGTTTGAAAAAGAATTGAAATACATTTATTATGCGGTAGGTATTCATATCGGAACAAGAGTTGCAACTCAAACCAGAACAGCTTCACAAGTATTGCGAAAAAGCAATTAATTCTTAATTACTGAAGACCCGAACTTACGATATTAGTGCAAAAGTACTTAACCTCATTTTTATGATGATTCATGAATACCTATCTCCAGACAATGAATTAACAAAGGTATAAACATGCCATACCCTAATGCCTCGTTTAGACTATCGGCGAATAATTCGCAGAATAACCTGATGATATGACTGAATCGTGAGTAAGGATCACAACCGAATAAGCTGTTTACACTATATTCGTGGCTGTTTATCTGTACCCGGCAAGTATTTAAATCAGGGGTAACAAATGAAAAAAAAGTGTTCAAACATACACATGCACATTTTTTACATTTTCTTGTCATGTGAAAGAGTTCAACTAAAATATGAACTAAAGCAGTATTCGACTTATTTAAACCAATGTGAACAAATAAGGCAACTACTATAATATGTTGTATAGATATGTATATAATCGTCCCAATTAGGACAGTTTTAAGTCTTCAGATTGCGCGGTCTAATGACATATCCACTTCTTAATTACATCATTGGCTAGCAATAGATCGATTTATTGGTTGCAATAGCCTCCGAGCCAAAGCTGTAAAGTACTTGTTAAAATTCTTCCAAACAATTAGCGATAATGAACTAAAAGTAAACATTTGAAGTAGGATGCCGTTAATTACGGACGTCGGCTTCCTAAGGATGTTTTAATTTTCAATAAACAGACAAAATTATTTGTTTTCCTATGGTCTATTCCGGCGCTACATTACACACAATTGATTAGTTTACGTATCCTTTTGTATTATAGCTCACTTTTCATCGGATAATATTCGTTAATTACTAACATCATTTGTGAATTAACAGGCAGTCAGACTGTATTGGTTTTTATAGGTACTTATTGCTTTTAGCTTTCGGCTTTACTGACATAATATTCCGTTGCCGGTACAGTATTGTGCAATTTCCTGGATAAAAAATACTTTATAGTATGCCAATAAAACATGAAGTAGGCATAACCATCTAGACCAAGCAAACCCGTGATAGAGCAAGTGCTATTTATTATGAACACGTAAACATATCCCTACATACATATTATATAGTACAATATACCCTGTCGCCTCTGTCAGAACGCGATAAACTCTAAAACTACCAAACAGATTGCGAAGAAATTTAGTATGGAGATAGTTTGAGACCCTGGGATGGTCATAGGCTATTATTTATCCGGGAAAATATATAGCAAGACTTTAATCCCGGAAAAACTTTTACACGCCTAGCTAACTAGTTATCGCATAAATATATCTATCAATATTAATATCAATCAACGTACCTACAGACTGCAAAATGGTCTAGACCAGGCAAAACCTGACTAGTCTAAGTAAAACCGTAGAGGATGGTAAGTTATACCTCCTACCGCCGCCCTCCGCCCTGCAATTAGCGTAATGCGATACCGCCGCCCGCTCTCCGCTTACTGTTGTTTTAGTACAGAAATATCTTCGTCGATTTGTGAATTGTACGACTGTCATTTTGACATATTTTCTGTTGTTAATATCGGCTTTAAATATTGCTGGCTCATTATAGTTATGTTATATGTTATGTGAACTAATATATAAATACAATTATACACGTGCTTCTGTATTTTTTTTCTTTGTAAATATCCAATAGTCCTGATAGATAAATATAAGGGGATCGATAAATTATTTTCTTTTCTGATTTTATCAGAATAATTAATTCGTCAAACATAGATACACATTACATATCTTAAATAAATAAAGTAGGGCTCTATGATTCGACTTAAAGCGTACAAATATTAGTTTAAATAAATAAATAAATAAAATGCTTTATAAATCACGAAGGCGAATATAGTTGCACTTATGATAAGTCAAGGTACATGAGAATATTTAATTATTATAACTAAAGAACTACCCGAAGAAGAAAGGCAGAAAGAAACCCCGGCCTTTTTTGTCATTAATTGTCCAGTTTGTTTGTTACCAACATGTACATTTTAATTTTAAATTTTGCAACATAAGTAAACATTAACATGGAACCTTACAACTTCAGCCATCAATATGTAGAAAATAAAAAAAAAGTTTTTAGCGTTGTACGATGTCGAACTACTTCAAATTTATGTTATTAACTTTAATAATTATGTTAATTACTTTGTTTAACAGTCGGTATGCCTTTCAACTCTTAATTAAACTTTATCTTAATAAAAACCATAATAACGGGGAGCAAAAAATCTTTAACTCATATCAAAAAAGAAATATTAGGTACTTAAAATTTTAAGTACATAATATTTTATTCTGTGTAAAAATCAATAGTGACAAACTGTTTACAAAATTATCTCAGTAGGTGTTACTCGCGGCTTCAAACAGGGATATATAAACCAATGTATACATTTCTGGGATAAAAAGTAGCCAATATCAATAGCGAAGGCTTCATACAATCCGATTCCTGCCGGCTTCCCATTTGTAAAATCAACTATCATTAGAACGATTTGCAGGCCTCATTTATACATATTCGTTCCTAAATATGTTGCGTTTCATTTCAGAAAATATCGCCCTTCGCCACTGTTCTATATTAAATCAAGGACATAATCTGTGTGCCAAATTTCATCGTATCCGAAGATATAATAATATAATAATAATATGAACCCTCTATTAAATACTGTCCCACTGCTGCGCACGGACCTCCTCTACTACTGTGAGAGATTAGGCCTTCGTCCACCACGCTGGTCTAATGCGGATTGGTAGACTTTACACACCTTTAAAGCTCCTATAGAGAACTTCTCAGGTATGCAGGTTTCCTCCCGACGTTTTCCTTCACCGTTAAAGCAAGCGATAATTCACAAAGAATACCCACACTTACCAAAACGATTAGTATAATGCAAAAATTCGTGTAGCGCTGTTCAAATAGCTAGGCTTATGAATTACGAATATATTTTCAAATAGGCCTGGTAATTAATCTTCAATATTGACATGGCGCCAAAATACCTGAATAATAGATAACATTATCGATAAATCTTGATAATCTTATCCGATATTGTACGGCTACATCGCCGAGTTTTAATTATATTTTGATAAAATTGAATTTACTAACTCATTGCCTGCTTATGCTTTGAAAATGTATTCTTATATTTTAAATGCGAATGTTTGTATTTGATACTTAGTCACGCAAGTACGGCTGGATCTTTTTTTTGTTGCTTTGAATGACGAGACAAGCTTGCCGTTCGACTGAGGGTAAGCGATACGACCGCATAAACAGTAGAAAAACCATCCATCACCATGAATTACAAAGTATTGTTTGGTATTCCACTGCGCTCGCCATCCTAAGACATGAGATGTTAAGTCTTATAATGTCCAGTAGTTACAATGGCTACAATGTTTTTCAACAGTGACTACACACAGCTGCTTGGCGGCATAAATAGACATAGCGGTGGAACCTATCGAGGCAGACTCTCACATATGAGACCTACCACCAGTGATCTGGATGACATCAAGCAGATATAAATTATATTCTGGAATAGGATATAGGCTTTTTATCTCGGGAAAATATAGCCGGGCTTTTATCCCGGACAAAGCCTTCAAGCTAACGAATCCTCGAACATAACCTAGTGAAAAATATTTGTGAATTCGTTTAAAGA